>NC_068349.1:1802417-1852417 GCF_014633365.1 Diospyros lotus | reverse complement strand
GTTGACTTCAAGGCTAAAAGATCAAGATCAAACATATTACAGAAATAAAATTCAATGTTAAAAGGGGAAAAATGTTTTCTAGACTATTACAGTACTCACAGAATTGTAACTGTTGAGAGTAAAAATAATAATATTAATGAAAAAGTTAATCCTCGATCTATCAATTTAAGCTTTTAGATGAAATGGTAGTTAACAATTTAACATGGTATCAGAATAAGCAAAGATCCTAGGTTCAAACCTCACCATCAAGCCAATATTTAAATAGCTGCACGTGTTTAGACCAGTTATCATGACGTAAAGCATGGCCACGTGAGGGGGCATGTTAAGAGTAAAAATAATAATATAAAACATGAGATGATGATTAACAATTTAACAGTAACTACATAATAAAACATTGGTTGCACAAAATTGCCAACCAAGAAACTATATCTCTACTGTTCATTTTTTGAGATAATCATGGGTTGAAGTGAAAATCCAACAACTCATGAATTTACTTAACAAAAAAAGAGAAAAAGAAAATCCAACAACTTAAAAAGAAAAAGTTCACATATATTTGTGAGCATACCTGTACGTATTCCTGCAAATGAAGGAGAAAAAAAGGGAACAAACGCACCAATAAAAGGAGGAACAAGTTTACACCTTGACAACTAAAAAGAGAAATAAAGAACACTTAAAGCATCATCTTCAAAAAGGAAACATAACAAAAAGATTCAAACTTCTCTACGTGTCATATAATGTGAGGGCAGGTGACTGACCAAGAATCTTAAAGACTTTGGATGTTTCTCCTATACAACTTATTCCATCTTGCCAAACTCGAGCATAAAAACTAACTGCCAAGTCAAATATAAATCAACAAGTTCAGCATTTATTTACTTTAATTACAACAGAAGAAGGAATCAACTGTCTCTTCAGTATTACACAGGAAACAAATCTGTTCTGACTGTACCAGCTTCTTCGGCTGTAGCAGTTGACTGATAACAGCAGTCCAATTGTTCATCTGAACCATACTTTACCAAGTGTTGATATTTGTTACAGATCGCTAAGTGTTCAACCATCTCCTGACTCTCAAGGATTAAAGAAGTCTAGAGTTCAATTGTTCAGCTGGTTCAACCCCCAATTGTGAAATGACTCAGATGTTCCACATTTTACTCAACAACACAACTAAACAAAAACCTCATCTGAATGTTTGTTACATATAACAAATGGAACTTCAAAAGATCTGTGTAATGTAATATGAAGTCCATATATTGTTAACTGGATACAAACCATTAACTCAGTTGTTCATGTTAGGAGCAATTTGAACAACACTGGTCAGATGAGTAATACCTTCTGCTTAACAGAAATTTTGTCATCAAAAATTTGTGCTGCCTCTTCAGCAAGTATATTGCTGCTTCTATGCTGCTTCTCAGTTTTTGCTCTTTCCAGCTTAAGCCGATTTGAAGGGGGCTCTGCTAAATTGGAACTTGATACCTCCACTGGCATAGCACTTAGTCTTGGGACATTTTTTCCAGCCGTCCCAGCTAATTCAAACATAACCAACTTTGAGATGAAGCTTCATAAAGTCTTACAAACATACAAATGTACAATTTGAAAAGACTTGATGACAAGGTCATTTGCCAACAGACAGCACAGAAGTGTATATTAACAGGACCAGACAATACCCCACTGAAGTCACAATCATGGCATACATTCACAATCACAATATAGTATCCCAATCCTAGCATGCTCATGTAGTTGCTAAACATGACCAAGGGGGGGGGGGGGCGGGGGGGGAATGAAAAGTACAAAACTCAATAGTAAAATTAATAGAGTTACTTCCCTAGTTAGTATGATTAGTACTTCTGACCACAGTTAAATGATTAGAGTTACTTCCCTTCTCTTCCACAGAAATTGTTATGAACTCTCTAGGTTCTTCATTTTATTTGCTCTTTTAAGTAAAATCTAGCTTTCAGATTTACAAGTTCCCTCTGGTTTCCTACCTAATCGCTCGTGAACTCAATAAATAGCAATACTATGTTGTCTGTCTATCAGGAGAGTTTTACTCACAATTGAACTTCTATAGCACGCTCAAGTCGTAATTCGATTAGGCTCGTAACTGGATCAAATCAGAGTTACTTCCCTACTTATTTTATTATTCTTTCCTTCATTTTATTGTCCGAAATTTACCGATAAACATAACTCAATTAACATCAGAGACGCTCAGTGAAATCCAGTAACCAGAAGAATCACTACCTCCATTGGAGAGTGTACTGCCAAGCGCAACCGCCGCTCCGCCATCCGATTCAGGACCACTACTGCTACTTCCACCAGTCGCTTGCTGCTCCTGCTTGTCCGGAACTTCGCCGGAACTCACCGGAGACGTTCCGTGACTGACCTTCTGCTCTGACATTGGCCCCGCCGCCGCCGACTCCTCCCGCTGTTCCTGATTCAGATCGGCAGACAATTCCACAAATACCTTTTACCTAATGATTCTGTGATGAAAGATCTGCAGATGCTGGATCGTTACCGAGGGAGGGGGAGAGAGAGAGGGAGAGCGTAGGTCGGCACGTTCAGAGGAGTGGGTCTGAGAATTGAGATTGTGCTAGAACTCAAACAAGGCACAGAAAAACCGCAATGGACAACGGGGACGGATGCGTGCCCCTCTTCCCACCTCAGGGACACAGCGGTAAATTAGCAGCCACATAAAATAAAATCCGCTCTTTACTTCCCATTTTCCGATTCCTTTTTTGTAGTTTTTTATTTTTATTTCCTAAACAAACGCGGCAGGTCTTCTATGACATTGACGGATAATTTTCCTCCCCCGTCTGGTCTTCAATTGTTCCAAAATTGAAAAAATACGAGCGCTGATATTACTATAACGACCCTCGCGTGAAGAGAGGTTAAACTCGCACGCGAAAGGGCACGTGCCATCCCGAAGGGCTGAACTGGTTATGACCTGTCAGCGTCTCTGATTCTAAATCCTTTTTTTATTTTCTAATTTCCGATTATTCCCCATTAATATTTGTTTGCCGCTCTGTCTGTTGCCAAAGCACTAACGAATTATATCACATGGCATGCACTGTGACTACCAACTCCGTTCTCTCGCTCCTCTTCTGCACCTCTGCCAATTGCTAGACGGCCTGGACCGCCGCCTCCTCTACTTTGCTTGCTCTCTTCGTCATCGATTGATCGTCGCCGACGGCTGACTTGTCATCGTTAACCTCCTCCGGGCTCTTACTCTCCTCATCATCATTGCCACCGCCCCACCGTCGTCGAGTCATCGACTGCCTCGTAGCTCCTGCTCCGCTCGTCCACACTGTTGTCATTGCCTCCCCCTTGCCTTGTTTGAGTGCCGGCCTCCTGTGTCTCCCCTTCGTTATTGGCCCATTCCCGCCTCCCCTTGTCATTAGGGGTGGGCAAATGGGTGTTCTGTGGAAATGTATTAACTGATTAAATTAAGTTAAAAAAATAAAATCAAATGGAATCGATGGATTAAGTCAAAATATCAAATTAATTGATAATTAAAAAAATTAAATTCAAATCGTATGAATTAAATTAAATCAATTAAATTTAATAAATATAAAAAATCAAAATAATTAATAAAAAAACACATAATATTAACAAAAATAACATCATTTTATAAATATCAAAATAATATTATTTTAAAATTTGATTATTTAGTGAGTTAATATTTTTAATTAAAAAATTAAATCAAAAATATAATTTTTAAAAAAAATAACCGAATCAATATATTCAATTAATTTAATTTGTTTAATTTAAATGAACTAAACTTTTGCGCCCTTACTTATGATCGATTGTTGAATAGGACGGGTTCAGTCCTCGACCTTCGTGAGAAGTTTCCCAATTTGAACAGACTATTCAGCCTGGAGGAAGTTGTCACCTAATATATTAAATTATTGTCAGTAAGTTGAGATGGTAAGTTAAAAACTGAGAATTGACTAACATATAGTTCTGTTTACACGATTAATTAAGCTGGATGCTTTCACCAATTAGTAAACAAATGGAGAATCATTTTTGTGAAAAAGACAGTCTTGCAACTCGGGACAAGTCTTGGAAGTCCAAGAGATTACCGAGAAACTTATAAAAAGGGGTAAAAAAATAAAATTATCTCCTCAAATTTTACAAATTTATAAATCATTGCCCCTGCCTTTGCTCTCTCCTTACTCCCCTCCTATGGTTGCGTTTTTATTGCCTTCGTCTCACCGTAATGTCTCATTGCCATCGTCACTTCACTGACCATCGCTGCATCTTCCAACGACGCGATAGAGGCAAGGCGATAGCAGCATGACAATAAGGCGCCACAAAGAGACTAAGGCAGTGAAGGCGCGACCATGGGAGGGGAGCGAGGAGAGAACAGGGCCAGTGCTTTGCAAAATTGCAAAGTTTGAGAAGGCAATTTTATTTTTTTGCCCCCTTTCTATAAGGCGCTCGATAAGTGCGTTTGACCCTATAATAAATCCCTTCCTCTCGATCCAATTAGGGATAAAAAGTTATATCTATATTTTTGTTTTATATTTTTATATTTATTTTATGTGATTATTTAATTTTTTTTATTATTTCTATTATACTTGTTGATTTATATTTTTAAATCAATTTAATTTCTATAATTTAAATTTTTTATGAATTAATTCAAATTTTTTATTATTTCGATTATATGTATAAATTTATATTTTTAAATTAATTTAATCCATATAATTTGATGTGAAATCTAAATAATAAAAAGTTTGAATTCTCATACACAAAAATAAAATAAAATATAGAACTTAAATTGAATTAAAAATTAAATTCAATAATAATATAATTAAAATAACAAATGATTCAGGTGACAACTAAAAAGTACATGAATTAAAAAATGCAACGCAACATGGGCTCTACTTTGGGCTTGCACGGACGGTTGCTTCACAATTGGAAGCTCCTGGGCCAGAGGCCTTTGTGGTGAAGCCCAACCAGATCGTCACAAAAGGGAAATGATTTTTCTTTTAATACAAATTATTATGTCTTGATCAATTATATTTATTTTTAAATAATATGTATTTTTACATTTCATTTTTAAATTTAAATATTTTTATTAGCTTTGGATTACAATAAATACGTTTATTATAACAAAACTGATCATTATAAAATTTTTAAATCTTAAAACCAATATATAATAATGAATGAATAAATTATAGAGTAAATTGCACTACCCTTTGTGGTTCGGGTCACTTGCACGGACATTTATATGGTTTAAAAATGAATTTAAAAGTGATTGTGATTTAGTTATTTTGCACACATTCCCTATTTGTCACTCATGTTTAAAAATGTGTAAGTGGTTCATTCGATCATCAAATTGATTAAAATTTATTAACTAATTAATTGAATTAGAAAATAAAACCGAACCTAACCAACTAATTAACTCAAAAAATCAAACTAAATGATAATTAAAAAAATTGAAGTAAAACCATATAAATTCAATCGAATCAATTAAACCAAATAAATGTAAAAAAAAATCAAAATAATTGATAAAAAATACATAAAATTGAATAAAATTATGTCATTTTATAAATATAAAAATAAAATTTTTTAAAGTTCATTTGGTTGCTCATTCAAACAAAAAAATAAAAAATTGAACTTTTTAAAAAAAATTAACTAAATCGAACTAATGTAAGAAAAAAATTGAATTGAACTGACAAGTTCGATTTAATTAATTCAAGTAAATTAAATTTTTACTCTATCCAATAACTTTATCGCATAAGCCTTAATTAAGTTAATTAAATATTAATTAATTTATATTAAAACCTAAACAAAAAAAATTATCACTGGCCAATGATAAATCTTTTAATGTTAGTTTAATTAGATTTTAATTTAACTTAATTGACATTTAATTAATTTATTTTTGTTTAATTATGAGTTAAGTGACTAAATTAGCAACAAAGGGTGTGTATCATTTTCAAATCACAAGATATGTCCATGTAAACGACTCAAATCATAATGGATTCTAGTGTAATTTACCATTTATCCTAAATTATATCGCGTAATGCTATAGGTACGTCGTGGGCTACACCCACGGCTACCGAAACTATTTTAAATAAATTAAAATATATTTGATTTCATTTTTCGAGGCCCCACCCACCCAAAATCCATTCTGCGCAAACCCATCTTCTCTCTCCCCTGCTACCCGCCCAAACCCTTCTCTGTTGCTCTCGCTCTCTCTGTGTTGTCATCTCTCACGGCCAAATCCATTTTCTCTCTCTCGCTCCCGTGGGCTACGCTTTCTGTTGCTTTTCGATCTGTTGCTCTCGCTCTCTCTCTGTTGCCATCTCTCGCTGCTAGCGTTAACGTCGGTCCACCTCTTTCTCGATTTCTCATCGCCCCCACCCCCCTTTCCTCTTCCGACACCATCGACCCCACCCCCTCTCGCCGCCGCCTCTCCCGATCACCGTTAGGCCCACCCCTCTCTCTGTGTGCCTCTCTCTTTCTCTCGCCCAAAACACCATTGTTGCCCTCACCCGCATCTCCCCCTGACAACACCGTCGCCCCCAACCCCCTTCGTCGACCCCACCCCCTCTCCCCTCTCCCGACACCATCGACCCCACTCACATCTCCCTCTCCCGACACCGTCGCCCCCACCCGCATCTCCACTCGCACGACTACCTTCGACCGCAACCGTCGGCCACTTCTCGCATGACCACAAACCATCTCTCTCTTTCTCTCTCGCTCTCACTGTCATTGCCTCGCCGCCGGCCAGCCACTGCATGACCCACTGCTGCCCACTGCATCTGCCCGCCGGGCAACAATCTTGGTATGTGGTACTTTTAGATTTATATATTTGCCCATGTCTTCACATATATAAATTTCATGGTTGTTTTACTATAAATGGATTTTGCCCAATATAGATGGATTTTGAAAATAATTTGTAGTATCATATTAGTTGAAATCATGCTCAAATCTGAATAATAGGTGTTGAAAAGCCATGTCTGTTTATGCTTAGGAGAAGCATTGTGGTATGCTACATAGGCAATGCTGCTATAATTGAATCCCAAAACTTACTTCTCTGGTCAGACTCCTCTATAAATTCAAGTTCTTATTAAATTACTTAGGAATTTGATATTTAGCCAAACAAAAAATGAATGATCAAATAGATAACCGTGGAAGCCAAGTCATTTTTCACATCAAGCCATCTGTTGAGTGGGGCTGCGTATTTCAGGCTTCTGGCACATTTGATCTTACTTTCACTTTTGTTCATGAATTAAGCATCTCTTGAAAATATTTATAATTAATGCATATTATCTTGGATTTGTTGGTGTAGTTAAAAATATTTAACATGGGCAAATGTACCGAGCAAACAGCTGGCTATATTGTTTTCTGGGATCCCAAAACTTAGAAATTTGTAGCACATCATCAATTAATATATTTGGAATGTTGATGCATTCGACTAAATTACAGTAATGCATTAAACAAACATGAATTCTAACACTCTTTCTATAGAAGCTTCATTACTATAAATCTTCTTTAACCTCGTGTTATTGATAATTGAAGTGCAATTTCTATATCACAGTGTTACAATGACGAGACGAAATACAGAAGTATGTCATAGCTGTCGACGACGGGGGCACTACTTTGCGGCATGTCCAACAAAGCGCTCATGCCCATTGTGTAAACAAGGATTTGTAAAATGTTTCGAGGTGGAAAAAGAGTCTGTAAACAAATGGAGGTTGTTCAATATTTGCAGTATTAAGTGTGGATTTTGGAAGTGGGTCGGAGAAGATGAATCACGTGAGTTTTTTGATGAAGGTGAATCCAGTGGTAGTGCTTCGGCTAAGTGTACGATCAATTTTCCAGTTGAAGAGTTCTCTCGCATGTTCCAGACCATAGCTCGAATATATGAAGAAGATAACATGGAGATTTCATTGAACATAACAGTGCACAAGGGAAAAGAAAGTGTATTTGACAATGGTAAAGGAAAGGGGCCGGCATGATTTTGGATGACATTTGAGAACTGTATTTATATATGTGTATGTAGTGGTATTTGAGTAAAATTGTGTTTGTATAAGAACTATTAGATATGTGTTTGTAGTGATAAAATTAGAACAAGATTTTATGTAGATATTAATGTGTTTGTAGTAAATTTTTTCTGTTAGTGGTATTTGATGTTTGTAGTTAAATGGTTTTTAAACTTTATTTGATGATTATTTTATAATTATATATAAGTATTGAAATAGCCTATAAATTTAATTTTTGAACTTAGCAATGGAGATTTGCCAATCAATGGTGGCTGGACACGAACAGTGAGAAATTTGCCAATCAATGGTGGCTAGACACAAATAGTGTGTTGCATGGTTGGTGCATCACCCTTAGGCATTGAACGACAGAACCATCCAACAAGCTGTTTGTACCTATCCACCATGCTTGTAAGACAAAACCAAATAACAAGCTGTTTGTGTATTCTTATCACACCCACAAGAAAATGTCAACAACAACCTGTTCATTTAACATTCAACATAGTAGTACATAGACATTCACCATTTTGAATACACATAAATTGTTCATTTAACATTGATTTAGCATTCAACAAGCTGTTCATTTAACATTCAACATGTAATTGAGTACTAATTGTTACATTGTTGGAATTACAAAATAAAATAGGACAGCAAAACCCAACAGAAATTACAAAATAAAAGCACTAACTCTTATGGAGATTTCTTGCTAAGGTGGTATGAGATTGAGATCATCATCCTGACATTGCTTTCCCAGCTTTGCTGCATATAAGATAGGAAAGTAAATTTACATGATACTAATATAAACTAAAATTATATGTATGATCCATATACTCATACTAACTATTACATGTACAACATTTCCGAACAATATGAATTAGTTCATAACTCAAACATATAAATGAAATAGCACTAATATTACAATGTCATACCATATGGTGCCATGGTCTAATAGTTCCTGAAATAGAACCAATTGAAAGAACCATTGAATGATGACCTCCTGCAACATGAAGACATTAATAAATATATGTAAGAAATAACTTTTTTGATACTTGAAGACATTAAAGATATTTTTTGATATTTTAAGAAAAATCTATTCTTTTCTAGATGAGATTATGACATTTCCTTCTCATTTATGGCATAAACATGTTTTTGACGTAGCGAGACACTAAATTAGAGTATTTAAGAATCATTGCATGTGTTATAACTTTGCCAATATATGAAAAATTTGCATGGAAACGTGGGGCATAAAGGCACCGAAATTTGTGGTGACTATAAAGTAGTTTATTTAAAAAAGAAACAAGTTGCACCTCATGAAGAGTTCATCACCCCCAACTGCAATCACAACATCAGCACCTCCACGGATGGCCTGCAAAATAATAGCAGTTAGAATTTCCACATAACATACCTAATTTGTTTGTTTCTTTTACACTTAAAGCCTAAACTAATAAGATTCACCTTGAAAATTAAATGTATCATTTGGAGGAGACGGACGCCCCAAGGTAGGAAATGGCAACTGTTGAATGCATGGAATATGTTGCGGGATGTTAGCCAATTCATTGACTTGGAAATTGGGATGTGTAACTACTTGTGTTTCATCCTGATCCAACACCGAAAATAATTTTTTAAAAATCAAAATAGAAAAAAGTCATCAAATGAAAATGTTATATAGTTACGTATCAAGCGTTGTGGATATGAGAAAGGTGTCATGGCAAGGTAATGTGATTCCTGTGTAGTCTGAACGACGGCTGCACCATCCTGTAAATTCTTTTGCGGCACTTTCTTTACTTTCTTATTACCCAAAGACACATGCGCATCATCGAACCATGATTAATTTATATTCCACCTAATAGGTTACTTGAACACTACAAACTAGTGCTTACCTTATCTCTTTTTGATTTCGACTCTAACGGGCCCTTTTTTCTAAGCTTCTTAGGCCTTCCCTTACTTCTTGAGCAATTAGGATCTAATATATTCTCGCTTAAAGCATTCTCCATCATTCTCTCGTCGGAGCTTGCATGAACAATCGCTTGAAATAGATGATTACGTCCACTAATTGACTTCGAGGTGGAAAGCTCATTTTTTTTAAATTGAATCCACTCCATAAGCTTTTCTGTACGACCTTCATCATATGCTGCAAGATCAGCTACGTCGGTAAAAGCTTTGCACAATTGGTCATATCTTAACTGCCCAGGACTATTAATCCACCCATCATAGTTAATTGCAACCCTCGTGTGGCATCTAGTTACATCTCTCTTCCACCTCCTTAATATATACTTTTCAGGAAGTGATTTTACGTTATTACAAATTAATACTGTGATAGCATGCCGGCAAATAATTCCCACAAACTCGAATAGGTGACAGCTACAAATAAATTCACAACTATCCCTCTGAAATAAAATGGTAAATTTTTTTCTCTTCACACCCCCACCAACTACAACATCCTCTTGTACCTTATACGTCGTTCCCGAACATTCATCGTCGACAGCTATAATGTCACAATACATCTTTTTGTTGATTTCTTCTTGAAATTCCCTGAATTTTGATATAGTGTAAACTAATTGGAACTGTTTTTCAAATTGATATGGTGTAATACATGGAACCATTTGCGAGAATGATCGAAAATCTGTTTGAAACTCCTTCTCAACCTTATTCTTTAGTGCCCGCTCATATTGTTCAACAAACTGCTTCAATGATGTTTTTGAATGGACAAACCCATCGAAGAATGCATTTATACTCTCACTGCGTTGGGTTGTTGACATACCTGCCCAAAACGATGTTTTCAAGAAACAAGGAACCCAACGGCTTCTATCAATGTAGAGTCTCACCAACCAATCATTATCAAGCAATTCATGTTCTTCAACCATCTTAATCCAACCTTGTTCGAATTCTTCCGGAGTTTGCGAATCATAAACTAGTTCATGTATAGTTGAAAATATAATGCCCTTTTGAACATGGTTGCCAAATTTTTCAGGCAACTTCTTCAATATATGCCACAAACACCATCTATGTTTGGTATTCGGCAATACTATTTGGATTGCATTTTGCATAGCCCTGTGTTGGTCCGTAATTATTCCATTAGGCACCTGGCCTTGCATGCATTGAAACCATGTCCTAAATAGCCAAACAAACGTCTCTGTATCCTCACTTGACACTAACCCACATCCGAGCAACGTAGATTGTCCGTGATGATTCACCCCAACAAAAGGGACGAATGGCATATCATATTTATTTGTGAGGTATGTGGTGTCAAAGGTCACAATATCACCAAACTCCTTATATGCTTCTCTGCACCTATTATCGGCCCAAAACACATTTCTCAATCGAGACTCTTCATCTAAATTGATACTAAAGAAAAAACCAGGGCAATTTGCTTGCATTTTTGAAAAATAAGATTGTATTGCAGCCGCATCTCCTTCCCCTAATCGTAACCGTCTAAGCTTTTCAACATAGTTTCTACAATCTCTTTCAATGCATGTCAAATTCTCATATCCACCTGTTTCGACAACTGCTAAGTTATAGCTTTTATGTAACGGAATTCCAGCCATATCATTCACTTCAAGTTGACGTTTTACATGTGCACTCAATTGTCGGTTGCATCAAAACAATCGGGATTTGGACGGACTCGTCTTATGATTATGCTCAAGATGGACGGTGTTAATTCGCCATGTTCCAATACCATCAACACTTGCAGTCAACCTAGCTTTACACCCTATTTGAATGGTTGGTTGTGGCCTTGAAGAAGTACTTTTAGACCTAGTTCTTTGCCCTTCTCGACAACATGAAAATGTCACATAGTTTACTACCCCATCATCACCCTTTTTCGAATTTCTTTTTCTAACTGGAAAACCTACATTATATGCATATCTCTTATAAAACTCAAATATTTCGTTGACTTCCTTAAACTTCATCCCAACTTCTGGCACAATAACTTCACTGTTTTCTGCTAAGATTTCATCATCTAGCTTCTCCATTAAAATATCATCTTCATTATTTTCCAAACTTCCATCATCTATTGTCTCATCATCAAGGTTAAAATAACAAAAATAAATCAAACATTTAATAAATACTCAAAAACATAAATCAAATAGAACATAAATGATAGAAAATTACCTGAAAAATTAGTCATTTCCTCTGAAATATTATCTCTGTGAAAATGAGAGGTGGCGGATGCAAGGGGCGGCAGTGGGGGTGCAGTGGCTGGCCAGCGGCGAGTGGGGGAGACAGCTAGTGGTGGGGGTGCAGTGGCAAGCCAGGGGCGAGGCGACGGCTATGAGAGTGAGACAGAGAGAGAGAGAGAGAGAGAGAGTGGTTGTGCGAGGGGTGGCTGGTAGTTGGGGTTGAATGTCGTCGTGAGAGGGTGATGCGAGTGGAAAGGGAGAGGGGAATGGGTGGGGTCGACAGTATCGGAAAAGGGAGATGAGGTGGGGTCGGCAGTGTCGGGAGAGGGAAAGGGGGGTGGGGGCGACGAGAAATCGAGAGAGAGGTGGACCGACGCTAACGCTGGCCGCGAGAGATGGCAACAGAGAGAGAGTGAGAGCAACAGATCGAAGAGCAACAGAAAGCGTAGCCCACGGGAGCGAGAGAGAGAAAATGGATTTGGCCGTGAGAGAAGGCAACACAGAGAGAGCGAGAGCAACAGATAAGGGTTTGGGCGGGTAGCAGGGGAGAGAGAAGATGGGTTTGCGCAGAATGGATTTTGGGCGGGTGGGGCCTCGAAAAATGAAATCAGATATATTTTAATTTATTTAAAATAGTTTCGGTAGCCGTGGGTGTAGCCCACGGCGTACCTATAGCATTACTCAATTATATCTATCTTAACCCCAATACATCTAAACTCACACATCTCGTTAAGATTTAGTCCCTAAACTACACCCTGATGAGTGCACCCTCAACATTTGATAATCAAACATACAATTATTTGAATAAAGACACTAAGGTTGGGTTAATATCTTAATCAAATTCATTGAGTTTTTGTCATAAAAAATAAATAAATAAACTCATTATATGTAAGTAGTTATAAAAAATCACAGCTCACTATACTTTGAGTTGGGTCATTTAAATTTGAATTAAGGTTAATTATATCAATTTTTGGATTATTGCCCATGCGTGGTCCTTACCATTCGTGCTCTCAATTTCAATTGATGAGGTAAATCGCAAATAAAAGTTTTGTTTCATTGTGTATGATAAAAAATCAAATGTACAATCTATTAGTGGGAATTTCAACTTATCATGACCCAACCACTTAACATATACTTTAAGGGTCAATTATATCAATCTTGATATTAAATTATACTATGTAAATTATATAATATTAACATATTTGTTATATATAACATTCTAGTAAATTTTTTTTTTAAAAAACATAATATTGATAATGTCAATCCTTAGGTTTTCACATAAATAATACACATGAATGATAATAAGTGTCATTTGCACAAGAAATTTCGACAACAAGAATGTCCAGTGATCTAGCAACCCTTACAAAGCCAAAAAATACCTCTACGAGGTAATAGTCAAACGACTTTCTTTTTGCCATGGCACACACGTTATTGATACTTGAGATTTAATTAGTTTTAACTCAACGACAATTATTATGCTACGATGTACAAAAATATCTCATGAGTGTTATTTTGATGTTTTCAAAACCTTTCAAGTACCCAAACATTGAAAAATACCAAAAAAAGTTTGTAAGCCATTTTGTAATTTCAAAAATATTTCTAGATCGTTTCATTAGGAAAATATCGAAAATAGTCTCTTTGAGGTTAGAAATGGAAAAAATTCCATTGTCTAATCATGTTAGAGAACGATTTATTTATTTATGTTTATTTTTAAAGTAAATATTATTTTTTATAATTTTTATATTAAAAATATATTTATAAAAAATCTCTTATATTTTTTATGCATTTATGTTTCTTTCTTTCATATGTGTAAAATATTTGCACCCTGTTATCACTTTATATTAACTTATCAATATTCTTATTATTTTTTATTTATTATCTCTTATCACACTCATTTAAATTCTTTATGGCTTTATACTAACTTAAATATTAGACTGATAAAATCACTAAATTCTAAATAATTGTAGCCAATTATGTGAACGCAAATCCTCAGGCATTCGAACATTCTCGAACATTTGAGGTGGCGACATGGGCGCCACTACGCTGGCAAGTGGCCTGCAACCTGGGCTTGGTGGAATTGGATCCCATCCCAGCAACGTGAACGCTAGTCCGTGCCCAACGCTCCCCACGTGAGACGCTCCGCTTGACGATTCTCAAATCGAAAATATAAATATTTTAATAAATATTATATTTTACGATAATAATATTATGAATATACTATAGATACTTTATGATGATAAAATTATATTAAAATAAATATAATATATTAATATTATAAAATTTTTATAAATTATTATACTTGAGAAAGTAAACTTGATAAGCTCAAATATAAAAAAAGAACTTCTTTGCTCATTGAGAGATTTGGACAAAAAATTTCACTCGAGCCTTTCTTAAGAGATTTGGATAGTGACCTCACTCAAGAACTTTTCTCAAGATCTTTGAGAGACCTTCTCGAGATTCATGTGTTGATCGAAATTGAAGCCAAGTATAAGTAACTAAGAGGTATATATGAGAGATTTGCCTAACGTCACTGAAAGATTAATATGGTTGAGAGATCAAGAAAATCGAGACAAACTTACTTTCTACAAGTTTACAAGAGTTTGAAATGTTTGTCGAAAATTGAGACTCTCATTTCACCTGTTAGTCTACTCTCATATATAAATTGAAAATTTCTTATCTGATAAAAATACACTCAAAAATTTGATGGGATTACAATTTTACTTTAGACGTCAAATTGACTTGAATATTAGAGAGTTTATGTGTAATCTCACCTATGCCCTTAATTAGTTTATTTCTTATAAGTCATTAATAGATCTACACCCGATACATTCTCTCACTATAAATGAAATACTCTTTTATATAAAAAAATTTATCATTATATATTATCAACAATACAAATAAATATTAAATACATTTCGTTTATGGTATACTTCTTTACCATTCATTCAAAGGCTTTCCACGAGCAAGCGCAGGCGCCCAGGCGACAGTCTGGAGTTAAACAAAGCAATGCTAGCACACGTGGTTCTGGCGCACCCCAGGCTGTACGGGCAATCCAGGCCGTCAAATAGATCTGGCGGCTTTCATATGGTTTTAACAGTGGTCCACACGCTAGCTGCCCTGCCTTTGGGACTGGGAGCCCAAATTAAACTGCCAAATTAAAGCGACCATCGAACAAACCCCTTCAAGATAATATCTTGGTAAAATTTACATTTTTACTGTTTTTTTGTACTTATTTAAATTTTTATTATATATTTAAACTAAATTTTTAAATGAATTTAACTTTATATTTTTATTTTTTTATATAATAATATAAAATTTTCATTATTTCGATTACATATTTAAATTTATATTTTGAATCAATTTAATTCTTATATTTTTATGTATAAAAAAAATAAAATTACAAAATATACGTCACATTCTGTTCACGTCAAAATATAGGAATTAAATTGACTTAAAAATATAAATTCAATAATGTAATCGAAATTATAAAAAATTTCAGTTATCAAACTCAAAAAATTTAAAATATAAAAATTAAATTAACTACAAGATATAAAAATAATATTTTATATCATACAAATAACTCCAAACTCCAACAATAATTGGGGCCAAATAACTGAATTTGCTTTTCCCCTTGACCTAGGTTGCAATGCTCCATATGTAAAATGACATGATTATATTTTTTTTAATTCACGATATAAGGAGCAAATTTTAAGAAATAATTATCTCATTTATTATATATAATTATTTTATTTCATTTTTAATATCAAAATTGATTAGATCATCAAAAAAATATATCGATAGATTAAATTTCGTCTTTACAAATCGTACAAATATTGGACAAGTTTAGAATTAAAAACTACTACCAAAAGTACTCGATTTGTAACAAAATTATAATTAACTCTGACCATCAATAATAAAAGATTATTTGGCAAGGCTTGAATCGAAGGTAGTGCGATACCTTGGAAAACATTCCTAAGACGAGTGTGTTCGGGTGGCAGTGAATAATGACGGAGATCTCATAAGATCTACGTGGCCCATGAGCGGGCCCACCGAGCACACTGCACGGTTAAAGGCCATTGTCCGGCGGGACCACCAGGCCCGTGTCTGCGAATCATCTCCTTCCACTGCCCGATTTCCTACGCTTTTTCATTCGAAATTTTGAACTTCGAACCATCCGATTCCACCTAGGAGAGAGAGAGAGAGAGAGAGAGAGAGAGAGATTCATAAAAAATTCTTACCCAAAGGGCTTAAAAAAAAGCCTAGAATTTCCACAAATAAAGCGAGGATTGGTTTGAGTTCAAGGTTGGTCCTGCGTTGATGCCGCCTAAGTCTCGGCAATGTCGCTGGCCGAAATCCGAGATTGAAACTGCAGGCGTAAGCCACGCGCTCTCCTTTTCCCTTGGTTTCTCCTTCATTCGTTCCGTATCGGTCGCACCCAAACCCTCGTCTTCGACCCGAAATTCCAAATTCAATCTCACAAGTCGAATTCCGGATGGTATGGTCTCCGCAAGAAATTGAATTGCCCTTACAATCTGTGACAGCTGGGTCGAGCTCCTAGAACAGAGAAACGCTGAGCATACAGAGCAAGGATCAGGTAATCACCAGATCGATTTCCGTACTTCTTTGGGAATTAAGTATTCTATTGTTGCATTTGGGTTCTCCGTCTAAACCGATTTGAATTTTGATCCTCCCCCATCTGTAATTCTCTAATTTTTCCCTGATTTGCATGATTTCATTACGTGATTATTGATCCGTTGTTGTTTGTCCATCTTATGTTGTTATACATGTTAAATTTCGAATATGGAGATCGTTGTGGTCAATAGATGAACATTTACTGGACATGTGGTCAATGTTTGGTGGGTTATCAGGTGTTGGGTACCTCTGTTGTATGTCTATGTAAATTTGCAAAGATTCAGGAATCTGTAGTTCACATAATTTGTTTGCTTTGAAAACTGGTGAAATTTGGTTGTTCTTTAATTACAAAGTGCTGTGAAAGTTGAACTTATAATGAATTCTCTACATTTTTCGGCCTTGACAATAGTGGTCACTGCCCATTGTTGTTGCAGCCTCAGTTTGACAGTCAGTTAGACTGTTTAGGGTAGTAGAAAGAAGAAAGGTCAGCTAATAGAAGCATGGAGATTTAATTTGTTGACATGTGGAGAAGTTCGTACGGTATTGGACCTTGGATTGAATTCGAGAGTTGGAGAGGAACGAGGGTTTGAAGACTCGAAACCACTGTTCTCATGCAGCTAAACAGTGAAGCACATGGTCCTTCTGGTTGGTGGATCCATCAAGAACCAAATTCAGTCGTTTCAAAAGATGATGTATTGGAAGGAAAGATAATAAGTAATAACATATCATTCCAGACAGGTGAGGAATTTTCTAGGCAGTTTCTTCAGGATCGCCTTACTCCAAGAAAAATTCCTGCTGTGACTGTCACTCCTCAAAACCATGAGCAGAGAAATGGATTTAATAAAAATCAGGAAAGAGGGATGGTATATGAGGAAATAACCAGAATTCTGGGTTTGAAGAGGATGGATTCTGAATGTGGTTCTGATATAACAGAATTCGCTTCTGCAAAAGGGTCTACTTCAGAGGTCGATTCTGCAGCTTGTACTAATCAAGCATATGGGTACCCCAAGGAAACCGGTGATTGTGGGCATGGGTCAAGAAGAGCATCTGGAGAAGTGAACTATGATTCAGCTACAAGACCCAGTGCTCCACCTGTAAATGAAGTTGAATCCTGTCAATTCTCCCAACCTTATGGATTGAGAGTTTCAGATGGTTCTTCATCTGGCAAGATAAAGCTCCTCTGCAGCTTTGGTGGAAAAATCTTGCCACGACCAAGTGATGGGAAACTCAGATATGTGGGGGGAGACACTCGTATTATTTCTATCTGGAAAAATCTTTCATGGGAGGAACTTGTTAAGAAAACTTTGGGAATTTGCAAACAACCTCACACAATAAAATACCAGCTCCCTGATGAAGATCTTGATGCCCTTATATCTGTGTCCTGTGATGAGGATCTTCAAAATATGATAGAGGAGTACCAGAGCCTTGAAAATCTGGCAGGTTCTCAACGAGTCAGGATATTTTTGGTTCCTTCAAGTGAATTTGAAAATACATGTACTCTTGATGCCGGCTCAATTCAGCAGAGCAACGCAGATTACCAATATGTTGTTGCTGTGAATGGAATAGTCGATCCCAGTCTGGAGAGAAATATGGAGCAGATTTTGGCAAGTGATATAGCCAACTTGAAAACTAATTTGGAAACCAAGGGTGACCTTGTTGACTTGCATCCTAGTCAGAATGTAAACGGATCCCAAGATCTGGTCGAATCTCACATTGAACCTTCAATTTTCTCTCCAGTGCCAGTTCAGCAGGGAGATTCAGAAAATGATTGTCCACAATTTCATCAAGATAATTTATTCAGTGGCAATACTGAAAGTAACAGCTCATTCAGCACTGCTCAATTACTGCCTGAAAACACTAGCAGAGATGCTAGTGCTTATTATCACCCCTCTAATGGAGAAATAACTTCAAAAAACTATCATCTTCCTAATAAAGTTGATAATATCAGAAAGCCAAGTAAACCAGAAGAAGTGCAGTTTCAGAATCATGTTCCCAGCAAAGAATTTGTTTTTCCTCCTAGCTTTGATCAAGATGATAGCAATGTTAATATAAACACTCAAGGGAGGCCGATGCTTAAGGAAAGATCATTTTATTCTGAAAAACCTATCACAGACTTGGAAGATCCATTCGGTCTTTTGCCAGGAACTGATGATTTCACTGGGTCTCATAATAGGATACCACATGCGTTTTCTGATTCAAAGCTGCAGGAACATGGAAGGAGGTCTGATTACTGTTTGCAAGAAGGAATGAGCCCATCTTCCACCTTGAGCTTCTCAAAACCACAATTACCTTTCCAGGCGGGGTCAGTTGGTTTGGAAGAAAAGCCGTTGGAAATGTCTGAGAGCACTGGTTTTGGTAATCCTCAAGCCCAAATTAAGTTACAGAATGTAGAGGCTACAGTCCCACATAGAAGAGCAGATTTCCTTAACTCCTCTTTGGGGCAAGAATCATTTACCATGAACCAATATAGCGGAGACAATGCTGCTGGCATTGATGATAAGCATCAATCAAGCCTAGATGCAAATAGAGACAATTTCATGTTAGAAAATCTTGCTGTGGAAAATCCTCGAAATTGTGATATTTTGACTGGATTAGATGAAAAGGGCTCTGGTATACATCAGGATGGGAAGCTTCCTAAGATCTGGCCCGCTTCTTCTTCCATGGAATATTTAAATAAATCTTCAAACATCTGTTTTGACCCTGCAACTATACTTGGTATTAGTACTCTGTCACAAGAGTTTGAAGTGTTTGGGGACAATGACCTTGCATCGTCAGGGAATTTGAATCCTTTTGTGGATGAAGTGATGGAACCATCTGAAAATCAGCACATGGGCAAGAGCCAAAGAACACTCAAAGATCAGCCTGATGTCTTGGGTATGGTAATGGGAGATGATCATAAAGATGATATATCATGGTCCAACATTTTGAAAGTTGCAGACATGTTTCCAGGTTCCAGACAACAACCCTGTAATGAAAGTTCATTGACTGATCTATTGTGTGGTTTAACAGATGGCCTAGCTTTCCATGAGTCCCCTCTGCTAGTTTCTGGTGCATGCCAGAATAATACAATTCTCCAAGAACCCATCCAAGAGAGCTCTGTTGATCTGTGCCCATCTGCAGTTTCTGGTAATGCTGCTCTTGACAACCTACATAATATAGCTGCAGTGAAGAATCCAAACCAGAAATCTGGCTTTAAGAGAGAGGTATCCCTAATAGATGAGGATTTTGTAAGTTTCCCTGGTCAGATAGTTGAAAATTCAGGCATTCTGGGATGCTGTAGTGAAATGCAGATGGTTGAGGATTTCTCCCTAAATAATATGAATGATAAAAATCACCTGGATTCCATGGTTACTTCACAGCAGGCGGCTGGTAGCTTTCCTGGCATGGAACCTTCCTCCCCAAATGGCCCTCAGTTTGTGGATGCAACTGATGGTGAAGCTATATCTCCCGATGCAACAGAGCCTGGGAGAGTACTTCCCGAGTCTGATTTTGAGGTATTACACTTTTTTCATTTGATTTTATGAATGCATAAATTTATTGCTGCTGATAGTTTGAGTTGATATCTGGTTCTTTGTAGAATTTCAAAGCTGGTGGTGGAGATAAGAGTGAATTGATTACTGATGCGATGATAGCTGAAGTGGAAGCTGGTATTTACGGCTTGCAGGTTTGACATGAAATTTCATTTAGTTAATGCAGGAATTTATTATTTATTTTCTCAAATAACATGCATCACTCATGTTTTGTCCCAAAAAGAAGGGTGTCTCCCCTTAAGGATCATTTAGTTCTGAGAGTGATTATGGTTTTTCTAGCTGCTAGTTTACTACTTTCCTATTTAAGTGGTAACAAAGAGCTTAACTCAATTGAATTTGACACTTGTAAGCTCTAATGTCATGTCTTCGTTTTAGGGAGATATGATATTGGTCTCTGTTATTGTTGCTCTCTCTCACTCAGTCACTGTACATCTTTCACTCTCACCTAGACTATTTCCAATTGTTTTTTCATCTTGTGCCTACCATACTTCCTGCAGGGCTCCATAAATAGGAGAATCTTTTTTGACCAGGAAAGCATTCTTGTGAACAACAACAACATATCCAGCCTTTATCCCACTATGTGGGGTCGGCTACATGAATTCTAAACTTCCATGTATTTCTGTCTTTTGTCATATCCTCATTTAGATCCATATATTTCATATCAAATTTTAATGTCTCTCCCAAAGTCTTCTTGGGTCTACCTCTACCTCTTTTTGTGACTAATTGTTCCATTTCATTAACTCTCATCACAGGAGCATCTCTTAGTCTCCTTCTCACATGAACAAACCATCTTAGTCTAATCTCTCTCATCTTCTCCTCGATTGGCACTACTCCTACCTTATTACGAATAACTTCATTTCTAATTTTATCCTTTCTTGTATGTCCGCACATCCATCTTAACATCCTCATCTCCGCTACACTCGTCTTTTGCTCATGCTGGTATTTGATTGCCCAACATTCTGAGTCATACAGCAAGACTGGTCTTATAGCTGTCTTATAAAATTTTCCTTTCAATTTTAATGGGATTTTACTATCACATAACACCCCCGATGCATTTCTTCATTTTAGCCAACCTGCCTTAATTCTATGTGTGACATCTTCGTGGCTTTCTCCATATTTTTGAATCACTGATCCCAAATATCGATAATGGTCTTTTCTTTGTAAGATTTGGTCTTCTATTTTTATTATAACATCATCCACTCTTGCATTGGGGATAAATGATTCTTATAGATTATAGCACTGTTGTTTTCAAGCGTTTATAATGGCTAGGCACCCCTGGCTCTCATCCTTATAATTCTATTAGGTTCTTGCTTCATAACATCTATTTATTATCCCTATAACCTTGCTTCCATCATTGCTTTTGTTTCTTTGTTTGAATTTGTAGTATTCCAATTGACAAACTAGTTAACATCCCATTTAAACATAAGCTAGCAACAATCAACAGAGTTCTCTTCCTCCATTAGATACTACTATGTAATTATTTATTATGTTTTTATTTTCATTATTTTCTTTGTTTCCACAACTAAAAATTATGAAAACTTTGAGACACCTTTTCTGAATGTGCTTTTCATTTTTGTGGGATAACAATTGTCATGAGAAGACCCTATTTTCCGAGTTATTTTAAATTTTCTTGTTGCCAACTATTATTGCTTATTACTGCTTGCTGTTATTTTCATGGTTGTACCCCTAAGTTAGTAGATTAGCTCTTCAATTTACTGATGTAACTTCTAGAAGGCCTGTTGTTATTGCTACATGCAGGGAAGTTAGAGATTCCCTAGTTTGTTAGGGGTGTAGGGCCCACCCTGACAGGAGAATCTTCTCCCCCAGGCGCTGGTATAATTCCCTAGTCGTGTAAGGGGAAGGCATTATGAAAAATCTCAGAATTCTCACAGTCTCTCTCTTTCTATTCCCTCTATTTCTCTCTGTTCTTCTCTCCATTCTCACTAATTCTTCCTTCTTTCTCTCTGTTCTATTATCTGTTTGGGCGTAAAGTCCTCCTGATCCTCATTGGATTAGGGAGGAAGGGTATTGTCAGGCTTAGGTTGTGACAATCTTGGTATCGGAGCACCAGTTCTTGGCCAAGCAAGCCTCTGAAAGTGCTTGATTACAAGAAATGTTTGTGGAGGCATTAATGAAGAAACAAAGGCAATAACAAAGGGGGGTAACTCTGGGAACATGCCCTGTTGGGGGGAAAGAATTACCACCGAGACATAGCAAAAGGGAATCAAGAGGTGAGGAATGTAGGAGGACCAAGCTCGGTACCTTATGGGGAACAATTAAGGGAGCAAAGGAGGTTGGTTGGCCTCTGCTTTCGTTGTGGTGACAAGTACCATCCAGGTCACACCTGCAAGAGGCAAATCCTGCTATTGGAAGGGGATGAAGGGGAGGATCTAGAGGTGGTCGAGAAAGGAGATAGTGGGGAGGATAGAGTAGGGGACAATGGAGAGATCTCCATACACGCATTGAAAGGAGTAGCCAACAACAAAATCATTAAAGTGGAAGGACAATTTAAGGGAAACGATTTAATGATCCTAATAGACAGTGGGAGCACCCATAGCTTTCTTGATGAAGGCATGACGAAGAAACTGAAGTGTCCACTCACAGGGACCCCACCCTTGAGTGTAACAGTGGCTAATGGTCAAAAGGTGTTGAGCAAATCGGCCTGCAATGGCCTTTGCTGAGAGATGCAAGGAGAGAGGTTTGAAACCGATTTGAGGCTCCTGCAGTTGGGGGGTTGTGATGTGGTTTTGGGGGTAGATTGGATGAAGGGGGTCAGCCCCATCAGTTTTGATTTCAACCGGATGAAAGTATCTTTTGAGAAGGAGGGAAGGAAGATGACGTTATCTGGAGGAAAGGAGATGGCTACATACAAGATGATATCGGGAAAGAGACTGCAGACGGTGATTAAGGGAAAGTAGGGGCAACTAGCACAACTCTTCTTAGTTGTGGCAACGGAAGGGGTACATGGAAGTCTAGCATTACAAGGGGAGATTCACCTAACTGTCAGTGCAACCCAAGGGCTACCTGACTAGGTATATCACTTAAACCTTCTTAATGAATTGTTGGTTGGATACGAGGATCTTTTTGTTGAACCCCAATCACTTCCCCTTACTCGGATGGAAGATCACTCTATTAACCTTAAGCCACACTTTGAGCCTATTAACATTATAACTTATCGTTATTCCCCAATCCAGAAGAATGAAATAGAGAAAATAGTGAGAGAAATGCTTCAACAATTCATCATTAGACCCAGCCAAAGCCCTTTTGCTTCCTCTGTCCTATTGGTTAAGAAGAAGGATGGAACTTGGCGGTTTTGTGTGGATTACTGCCAACTAAATGCTGTCACCATCAAGGATAAATTCTCTATACCCTTGGTAGAAGATCTCTTGAATGAATTACATAGTGCCTAATTCTTTTCTAAGATGGATTTACGTTCGGGGTGCCACCAAATTAGGATGAAACTCGAGGATATCCACAAAACAACTTTTAGAACTCATCATGGGCACTTCGAATTCTTAGTGATGCCATTTGGGCTTACCAATGCCCCAGCCACCTTTCAATCCCTCATGAATAGAATTTTTAAGCCCTATCTCTGAAAATTCATATTAGTATTCTTTGATGACATACTCATTTACAACCCCTCTTTCAAACAACATTTGCTCCACCTTAAAACTACCCTCGACACTCTCCGATTCCACCAGCTTTATATTAAGAAGTCTAAGTATGCATTCGGTCAAGGGTAAGTGGAATACTTGGGGCACATTATATCAAAGGGTGGAGTGAGTATCGACCCCTGAAAGGTAGAGGCCGTGGTGTCCTGGCCAAGGCCAACTTCGGTGAGGGCCTTGAGAGGATTTTTGGGCTTGACAAGATATTATCGTTGATTTGTGAAGAACTATGGGGTAATTAGTAAACCTTTAACAAAATTACTGAAGAAAGGGGGTTTCAATTGGAGCCCGAGGGCCGAGGAGGCATTTGAGAATTTAAAGGGGGCCATGTGCAGGGTACCAGTTCTAGGATTGTCGGATTTTGATAAAACTTTTATCTTGGAGACAGACGTAAGTGGAACAGGTGTAGGGGCAGTTCTGGTATAGGAGGGAAGGCCTCTAGCATTTTTAAGTCAAGTGCTGAGTCCTAAACATTCAGGACTCAGTATATACGAGAAGGAGTTTCTAGCAGTCTTGGTGGCAGTAGACAAATGGAGGCATTACTTGGAGGGGGGAAGATTTATAATCAAAACAGACCATGAGAGCTTGAAGTTCCTATTACAACAAAGGCTTCAAACACAGCTGCAAAAGAAGGGAATGACCAAACTCATGGGTTTGGACTATATCATACAATATCGGAAGGGCAAGGAGAATGCAGCTGTAGGCGCACTTTCAAGGTGCCATGAAGAAGGGAGTTCTACAGCCATAACATAAGCGGTACCCTAGTGGTATCGGGAAATCATTGACAATTATGAGGGAGACGAGAAGCTAAAGCCATTGCTAAAAGAATTGGCAGTAGGAGTCCCCGTGGGGAATGGTTATACATTGAGTAGAGGAATGTTGAGATTCCAAGGAAGAATTGTGATTGGGGATAAGATGGACCTCAAAAGGAAGATATTCCAGGCCTTACACGAGTCGCCCATGGGGGGGCATTCTGGGGAGCAAAATACTTAAGAGTTAGGAGGATTTTTCATTGGCCGAGAATGAAATCGGAAATTAAGGAGATGCTGCAAGCATGTGATATTTGTAAGAGATGTAAGTTAGAAACCGTAGCTTACCCGGGGCTACTACAACCCTTGCCTATCCCCGAACAAGCTTGGTCTAGTATCTCTATGGATTTCATGGAGGGGTTACCCAAGTCGAAAGGAAAGGATAGTATTCTAGTGGTGGTGGACAGACTAACTAAGTTCGCCCATTTCATACGGCTAACTCACCCCTACACAGTTCGGGAGGTAGCTAGGGCCTTCTTGGATCGGGTGGCGAAATTGCATGGAACTCCTAAGATCATCATTTCAAATAGGGACCCGTCAGCAGCTAGGGTTTCCCTAAGTAACAAGAAACAACATCAAGAGTAATGTTTCTGTATTGGGAAAGATGGCAGCTGATATGGAATGATTCAATCATTGATTGGTGATTGATTAATTGATGATTCAATCATTGATTGGTGATTGATTAATTGATGATTGATTGGTGATTGATTGATTGATGATTCAATCATTGATTGGTGATTGATTAATCGATGATTGATTGGTGATTGATGATTGATTATATATGTTTCCTAGATTGATTGACTGTATATATTATTTCCTAAAAGTAAAATTGTGTCTTCTAGATTAGATTATGTTTCCTATCTTGGTTGTATCCTAAATTGTATAGATCCTAGGATTCTTTCCTAAAGTTAGTTGTTTCCTATTTTTGTAAAGAAGCTTGTATAAATCAAGCTTTTCTAGTGAATAAAAAAGGTGAGATAGTAAGGTTATTTTTTTTTCCAAAACTTAACATGGTATCAGAACCCTAGGGATTGTTTTTGTTCTACAATTCTCTGGGATCTACAAAGCCTATCCTTACCAGTCTTCCCATCTTTCGTTTGTCATCTGAATCTTGGCCAAGAGATGTCTTCTGTCCAAGAACCTACATCAGATACAGCCAATTCCTGCCATACCTCAGAAGTTCCAATTGCTGGAACTCAAAATGGGACCTTGGGAGGAGAATTGCAGTCTCTCCAAGCAGCCTATCGTTTGAACGGGAAAAACTACCTAAAGTGGTCACAGTTGATCCGAACCTTTCTTAAAGGGAAGGGGAAGCTTAGCCACTTGTTAGGAACGGGCCCAAAAGAAGGTGATCAGTGTTCGCAGCATGGGACAAGGAAGATTCCTTGGTAATGTCTTGGCTTTGGAATTCCATGGTTCCAGAGATCAGTGACACTGTCATGTTTTTGACCACAGTCAAGAATATTTGGGAGGCCATAAACTTGACCTATTCCAAGGTTAAAGATGCAGCCCAAATCTATGAAATACGGGCAAGGGTGGCATTAACCAAACAAGGCTCGAAGACCATCACGGAGTATGCAAATATGTTGCAAACTCTATGGCAAGAACTAGATCACTACCAATGTTTGAAGATGAAATGTAGTGAGGATGCTGCACTCCATAAGAGATTTGTTGAAAAGGAGCGGATATATGACTTCTTGGCCGACCTTAACAGTGAATTTGATGCGGTCAGAGTGCAAATTCTTGGCAAAGAGGATTTACCTTCCTTGAATGAGGTAATCTCCTTAATAAGGGCAGAAGAAGGGAGAAGGGGTGTGATGCTTGAAGCTATCTCTAGTGAGAGTTCTGTCCTAGTGTCTTTAAAAACTCATAATCAAAACAAAGGCCCTAGGGATGAAAAGAAACCAGTGGATAGGGATTCTTTATGGTGTACCTTTTGTAAAAAACCTAGGCACACCATAGAGAAGTGCTGAAAGCTCCATGGAAAGCCATCTAGAGGGGGACCAGCAAGGAGTCAAGTGCATATAGCAGCAGCCAACAGTCAGCAACAACTGGAACCGAGAGGATTGGAGCATGGGGGACAGTCTCTTGAACTCAACAAGGCAGAAATTGAAAGACTAGAAAATTTTCTGGGATCTCTAGACAAAAAGGCAGAAAAAGGTAGCTCTCTTGCTCTCACAGGTATTGCTTCCTACACTTTTTCCCTACATGCTTCAGAAACTTTACACCAACATTGTTGGATCCTAGATTCGGGTGCTTCAGACCACATGACATCCCATCCACAATTGTTTACTTCCTATAATCCTTGTCCTAGCTCTAGAAAAATTACAATGGCAGATGGCTCACTCATTACCGTTGCTGGTCAAGGAGATATTCTTCTCAATGATCACCTAACCCTCAAGAATGTCCTTCATGTCCCCAAATTATTTGCTAATCTTATATCTGTTCAAAAACTTATTGAGGATACTAATTGCAATGTATCTTTTTATTCCAATGTCTGTGAGATACAGGAACAGGGCAAGAAGAGGATGATTGGGCTTGCTAGGGCTAAAGAGGGGCTTTATTACCTTGAGGAATCAGTAGGGTCGGACAAGAAGGAGTCTCTTCCTCTTATGTTATGCCTAGCTCAATCCAACGAGGATGAGATGTGGTTACAACATTATAGAATGGATCATCCCTCCTTTCTTACTCTCAAATTAATGTTTCCTAATTTAGCTAAAGGTCTGGATTTTAGTCACTTTCATTGTGCTGATTGTGAACTTGCCAAACATAAAAGGGTTTCTTTCCCTCTTTCAAAGAAAAGGATTGATTTCCTCTCTCTTTAATCCATAGTGACATTTGGGGTCCATCAAGTGTTCCCAATATTTCTGGGATAAGATGGTTTGTCTTATTTGTTGATGATTGTACTAGAGTGGTGTGGTTATATTTGTTGAAAGCCAAGTCAGAAGTAAGCCATGTTTTCCCCAATTTTTACAACATGGTTAAGACTCAGTTTGGGGTAAATGTAAAGCGGTTTAGATCTGATAATGCTAGAGATTTCTTCAATCACACTCTATCCGCTTTCTTTCAACAAAAATGTGTTATTCATGAGTCCTTTTGTCCTTACACCCCTCAACAAAATGAGGTGGCCGAGAGGAAAAATGGTCATCTTCTAGCTGTTATTCGAGCACTTATTTTTCACCATAATGTCCCTCAACATTATTTGGGAGAAGCGGCCCTAACTGCCACCACTCTTATCAACAGATTGCCATCTAAAACCCTAGAATCTCAAAGTCCTATTCAACTATTGATGAGTCATTTTCTTGACTTCCATGTGACTAGTAATTGGCAGCCCAAGATATTCGGGTGCACGACCTATGTACATATTCTAATAGCTAATAGAGGGAAACTAGATTCTCGTGCCTTAAAATGTGTATTTATTGGATATTCATCTACACAAAAAGGCTATCGATGCTATCATCCTCCTTCAAAGAAATATTTTGTATCTACTGATATTACCTTTGTTGAAAATGAGTCGTACTTCAGATCATCAACTATTTTAGAACAAAATCAAACCTTGATTAATAGGGATTCCTCCTTTCTTCCTGACCCTAATCTGCTATCCTTGAACCCATCTCCTAAATAGAAAGACTCGAAAAACATGACACCTGAGAAAGTTTCACCTTCTACTCCTCGGCCTATGCAGGTATACTCAAGGAGGAATAAAATCGAATCTAGTCCTATGCAAGCTCCTGCATCCTCTACAAGTCCTAGTCTTACAGTCTCTACAAGTAGGAATAACACTGACAATCCTGCCATTTCAGAGTCATCACCAGGTATTCCTGCAACCAATTCTCTTGATATGACTCATATGAGGTCTACAAAATCTGCTGAAGCTATTGTCCAACCAGATACCTATGACCTTGATTGGCCCATTGCTCTAAGAAAAGAGAAAAGAACTTGTACCAAGCATCCATTACACCTATTTCTTTCATTTTCTAAGTTGTCTCCTACCCATAAAACCTTTCTTACCAGCCTACATACCATCCCTATTCCAAAAAGTTTTTCTGAAGCTATAGGGAATAAGAATTGGAAGGATGCCATGGAAGCTGAGATGATAGCCTTAGAAAAAAATCAGACCTGGGAAGTGGTAAAATTGCTTAAAGGAAAACATCCATTGGGTTGTAAATGGGTCTATATTGTGAAATATAGGTCTGATGGATCTCTAAATCGGTACAAAGCAAGATTGGTTGGCAAGGGATATACACAAGTGTATGGGGTAGACTATTTGGACACTTTTGCATTGGTGGCTAAACTTAATACAGTTAGAGTCCTTCTTTCGTTAGCTGTTAATCTAGGTTGGCCATTGCATCAGTTTGACGTGAAAAATGCATTTTTACATGGTAACCTAGAGGAGGAGGTATATATGGAAATACCACCAGGTTATGAAATAGCCACACAAGGGCCGGTTGTATGCAAATTAAAAAAAGCCCTGTATGGACTGAAACAGTCCCCACGGGCTTGGTTTGGGAGATTCACGAGTGTTATGCTTGGCATGGGGTATAGACAAAGCCAAGGAGACTATACTCTTTTTATTCAACATTCGGCCACAGGGGGAGTAACTGTGTTAATTGTGTATGTAGATGATATTATTGTTACCGGCAATGACAAAGAAGGGATGACTCAATTAAAGGAGTGCTTGTTAAAAGAGTTTGAAATCAAAGATTTGGGAAGATTAAAATATTTCTTGAGAATAGAGGTGGCTCATTCTAAAGAGGGCATATTCATATCTCAGCAAAAATATGTGGTAGACCTTTTAAAGGAGACCGGATTGCTAGGCTGCAAAGCAAGTGACACACCCATAGACCCAAATCATAAGTTGGGAGAAGCTCTAGAAGGAGATAAAGTTGACAAGGGAGTTTACCAAAGGTTGGTTGGAAAGCTGATATATTTGGCCCATACTTGGCTAGATATAGCCTATGCTTTGGGGGTGGTTAGTCAATTCATGCATAACCCAAGGGAAGTCCATCTTGAAGCTGTGTATCGAATACTCCACTATCTAAAAGGAGCACTTGGAAGAGGCATTTTGTTCAAAAAGGGAGAAGCTATGACCCTTGAGGCCTACACAGATGCAGACTATGCAAGCTTTGTTGTAGATAGAAGATTTACTTTCGGATATTGTACTATGTTGGGAGGCAATTTGGTAACGTGGAGGAGCAAAAAACAAAATGTGGTGGCTAGGTCAAGTGCTGAGGCAGAATTTCGTTCCATAGCTCTAGGTATGTGTGAATTATTGTGGCTAAAAATTCTTCTAAATGATCTCAAGATTGAGTGGACTACGCCTATGAAGCTCTACTGTGACAACAAATCGGCAATCAGTATCGCTCATAATCCTGTTCAACATGACAGGACAAAACACATTGAAGTATATAGGCACTTTATCAAGGAGAAATTGGATAGTGGGCTGATATGCACACCATACATCTCATCACAAGATTGGTTAGCAGACATGCTAACTAAGGGCCTGCCTACACCAGTGTTTAACAGGATGATAAGCAAGATTGGGATGCAAGATATACACGCTCAATCTTGAGAGGGAGTGTCAGCAGCTAGGGTTTCCCTAAGTAACAAGTAACAACAACAAGAGTAATGTTTCTGTATTGAGAAAGATGGCAGCTGATATGGAATGATTCAATCATTGATTGGTGATTGATTAATTGATGATTGATTGGTGATTGATTGATTGATGATTCAATCATTGATTGATGATTGATTGGTGATTGATTATATATGTTTCCTAGATTGATTGACTGTATATATTATTTCCTAAAAGTAAAATTGTGTCTTCTAGATTAGATTATGTTTCCTATCTTGGTTGTATCCTAAATTGTATAGATCCTAGGATTCTTTCCTAAAGTTAGTTGTTTCCTATTTTTGTAAAGAAGCTTGTATAAATCAAGCTTTTTTAGTGAATAAAAAAGGTGAGACAGTAAGGTTATTTTTTTCCAAAACTTAACAGGACTGGATCTTCACCAGTGTGATGTGGCAAGAGTTGATGAGGTTACTGGGAACAAAGCTGAGCATTTTAACTGCCCATCACCCTCAAACGGATGGGAAAATTGAGAGGGTGAACTAGAGTCTTGAGACTTAGCTATAGGTGCATATGCCTCTTGCAGCCTAAGGAGTGGCACAAATGGCTGGCCCTGGCTCAATGGCGATACAATACCACCCACCACTCTTCCATCAAGATGACTCCTTTCAAGGCCTTATTTGGATACTAGCCACCTGTGCTACCGATAGTTAGGGAAGAATCCAATGTGGTGACAGTGGATGACTATTTGCAGCGGAGGAGGGAGATGATTCAACAATTGAAGCAGGAATTGGCTTAAGCTTAAAACCGCATGAAACAGTTTGTCGACAGGAGGAGGAGTGAACAAGAGTTTGAGGTTGGAGATGAAGTGTACCTGAGGTTGAGGTACCAACACCTTAAGTTCCTCACCTGTGGAAAAGCAACCAAGCTCAGCCCTAAGTACTACGAGCCATTTCCTATAGAAGCTAAGGTTGGAAAGGTGGCATATCGACTGGAGTTGCCTGCAGGATCACTCATTCACTCTGTATTCCACGTCTCGCTGTTAAAAAGGGCAGTGGGTGGGCAACCAGTGAGTACTATTCTGCCTGTCATTCCTGTAGAGGTCGGTCAAATAGTGGAACCAGAGGTTATCTTGGATAGGAGGGTGATATACAAACATGGGGCTCCTCTCATTCAAGTGTTGTCAGGTGGCATGGAAAACCTTTGGAAGAAAACACTTGGGAGTACTTCCTGGATCTTCTCAAGCAGTTCCCAAGAGAGGCTAGCCTCCTTAATATTTCTTGAGGGCAAGAAACTGATTAAGGCGGGGGGAAATGTCACGAGAAGACCCTCTTTTCCGAGTTATTTTAAATTTTCTTGTTGCCAACTATTATTGCTTATTACTACTTGCTGTTATTTTCATGGTTGTACCCCTATGTTAGTAGGTTAGCTCTTCAATTTACTGATGTAACTTCTAGAAAGCAGGTTGTTATTGCCACATGCAGGGAAGTTAGAGATTCCCTAGTTTGTTAGGGGCGTAGGGCCTTGATAGGATCCCCGATAGAAATCCAAACAACAGTCAAATATCAATAGCTATCAGACTTTCCAGCCAAGAACAAAAGCAACATAGGGCGTTCGAGAGGCCCTTAACTCTCCCTAAGACTCAATACAAGAACAATCTCCCCTTCTTCCAACTTCTTCCCCCTCTATATATTCTTCCTTCCCTCCTCAACAGAAATCTGTTACGCGCTTGCTGGGTTGTTACACAACCCAGCGATTTCCCTTCACTACCCCTACACACATGGCTGGCTGTTATGCCAGCCATCCAATTTACACCCTTTCCCCTTGTCTTTGATAAGTCAAGTGCCCTATCATTACTCTCCCCCCCCAACTTTCACCTTGTCCTCAAGGTGGAAAAATGGAAACTGCTGCTGGATCAAATGGTAAGGTTCCCAAGTAGCTTCCAATGGGGGTAGCCATCTTCTATTGTATGAGCACTTCGAACCCTCGTAAGTTCTTTCCGGACCCTGATCGAACTCCTAGCACCTTGACTTTGTCAGTTGTTTCAAGGCTTGCTAATTCTCAACCTCATCATGAAGTTCACCCAAATTTCCATAATTATTTAAGATCTTTGGGTCAATACCATTGGGCACCAAGTTCTTCACATTGAAGCTTGCAAGCAATTTCTCGATACAGGAAAACAATATCTGGAAGTAGCCCTTGCCTTGGTTATCATTACTTGTTGCAACCAAAGGAAGCTTTGCAATTTCTTGTCCAAAAAGCCTGAAGATTTTGGCTGATAGAATGGATGAGTGCACCATTAATACTGCACAGTACATTCCTCCAAAGTCTTGGCCCCTTGAGCTCCTTCCATAAACCATAGATGGAATTAAGTCACGTCCAGTTCCTGAATCGACAATAGGGTCAAAGCATTCATGGAAGATGGCAACTGCTTTTGAGAGCAACATTCTAGTTTCCTGAGAAGCAATTTTGCCATTGAGTACCCTCCATCTCACATCAAAGTCAGAAACCATATGTGGAACTTTGTCCTCATGCTTCTTCTTTATGACATCCAACAGAGAATCTTGGATCTTCTCTTCTCCACAAGTTAGTAAATTTTGTAAAGTAGAATAGGTCATCCTACAATCCATGCAACATAACCACTTTCCCTTTGACAATTTCTTTAGATCGCCCATCTTATGTTCCTTCAAGTAGCCGACATGATATTCTTTCTCACACTGATCACAAACTATAATAGTCTGTGGGCCAAATCCGGATTTGCTAAAATCAGAACCTCTGCACAAAACACATGCAATGACCTCAGCATCTTTAGGATTTTTGACAATTCTAATACAACGTTTGGCTATTTCTTCAATAGGATCAATTCCTGAAACCCTTCCAGCTGCTACAACATTAGCATTACGCTCCACAAACTTATCTCTTTGGAACATATTCTGGCAATACGGACAATACCATATACCATGAGGAATGCTTGATAGTGATGCACATTCATTGGGCTCCACAACAGAATGCAAATTGAGCCCTTGACTTCTAGAAACAGGCTGCCCTTCCACCATCATGACCTGATTGGACGAGGCACCCACCCCCTCATGATGGTGAGAATACATGGGGGGCCCTCCATTATCATCCCACCCCATGTGAAATCTTTGAGAAACTGGGCTAAGAATCAAACTAGCTTCCTAGACAACCTGGACCATTGATGGCGCCCCACTCATCGGAAAGATGCTCTCCTTGGATATCTTCGGATCGGCAATCCTTGGCATTTTAAACGGACTGATCGTCAGCTGCCCTTCTGCCTCGCCGGTGAACTCCCCAACACCACAGAATTTTACCTTCATCGTCTGTGGTGGAGTTAGGCCTACCACGGAATTCCGCGACAATTCCACCATCTCAATCTCCTTCATCGTGTCCTCCAGCTTGTCCGACTTCTCCACCGTGCCTTCCTGCATGGATCCTAAGCGATTCCTCAGCAGCCCCTTTAGCTCTTCCCAGCTTCTCACTCTTGGTCTTCGTTGCTTCCACTGGAACCATGAAAATGCAACACCCTCCAAACACCATGTTGCTGCATCTAACTTCTCCTCATCAGTCATCCTAGCCACCGCAAAGTAACGTTTGACTCGGAATATCCAGTCGTCACGTTCTTCACCTTCAGCGAGCGACATCTCCAGCCTTCTTCCACGCACTTCTGGATGCCAATTCCCTCCAATTCCACCCTCGAACTCCTTGTCCATTTTGATTCCAGGTGATCCCTCGGAATTCTGGGTAAATTCCGAAGGTCTATCTCCCTTATTCGCTTTGATCTTCCTCTCCCGCTCTTGATCCTCCCCTCTTATGGCGTCGACTCCCTTCTGCATCCCTTCCATCTTCTCCGCATCGGACAACTTGTTCACAATGAAGTAACGCTCAGCCTTAAAGACTCAGCCATCTGGATCATCTTCCTCGAAGATGGGTATTTCTAGGCGTCTCCCACAGTACTCCTGCCTTCCAACACCATCGACCCAGTCGCCCTTTTTGCCACTTCTCGCTTTAGCTACCGGCATTCCCTCCCTTGTCAAGGGCGAACCCGCAGGTGGGTCTTCCTCATCACGCTTCCTCTTCCTCTCTCTCTCTTGCTCCTCCCGTCTCTCCTCGTTCTTCCTCTTGCTCTTGCTTGCCCGCTCCTGTTCTTCCCATCTCGCTCGCATCCTCGCGAACTGCTCTAGCAAGTTCGCTAGATGTCTCTCCATCATTTGAAACGCACTCCTCATGGCATCATCTCCCAGTTGAATGCCTTCCACCCTCATCTCCAAATCACCGACTGGATTAGTCAAGTTCACCATTAGGATCGAAATGCTTTGATACCAAATTGATAGGATCCTTGATAGAAATCCAAATAACAGTCAAATATCAATAGCTATCAGACTTTCCAGCCAAGAACAAAAACAACCCAGGGCGTTCGAGAGGCCCTTAACTCTCCCTAAGACTCAATACAAGAACAATCTCCCCCTCTCCCAACTTCTTCCCCCTCTATATATTCTTCCCTCCCTCCTCAACAGAAATCTGTTACGCGCTTGCTGGGTTGTTACACAACCCAGCAATTTCCCTTCACTACCCTTGCGCACATGGATGGCTGTTATGCCAGCCATCCAATTTACACCCTTGCCCCTTGTCTTTGATAAGTCAAGTGCCTATCAGGCCCACCTTGGCAGGAGAATCTTCTCCCCCAGGCGCTGGTATAATTCCCTAGTCGTGTAAAGGGAAGGCATTATGAAAAATCTCAGAATTCTCATGGTCTCTCTCTTTCTATTCCCTCTATTTCTCTCTGTTCTTCTCTCCATTCTCACTAATTCTTCCTTCTTTCTCTCTGTTCTATTATTCGTTTGGGCGTAAAGTCCTCCTGATCCTCATTGGATTGGGGAGGAAGGGTATTGTCAGGCTTAGGTCGTGACAACAATTTCTAGAATCAGGAGTATTTTGATGTCAATTTCTTGGAAACAATTTTCAAAACTAATTTAATAGAGCGCTTCAAAACAATTTTCAAAACTAGTTTAAAGAACGCATTCTATTGAGTTTGTTTTCTTCCATGACCTGAAATTAGTTTTTGGAATCATAAACAAATAAGCCCTATAATTCCACCGGTGGTTCATTTGGCAACTGAAAATATATGTATGCTGGAGCCCATTGTTGTGCTTCTAAATCTTTCCTGGAATATATGTTGGCTCTTAAGCTTAGTTAGTTTATGTGTCTGAAACTACTTCTTGCTGATTTATGTGTCTGAAACTACTTCTTGCTGATGCAGATCATAAAAAATGACGATCTTGAAGAATTGTGGGAGTTAGGATCGGGTACATATGGAACTGTTTATCATGGGAAATGGCGGGGAACAGATGTTGCTATCAAGAGAATTAAAAACAGCTGCTTTGCCGGGAGATCATCAGAGCAAGAAAGATTGGTGGGTCCCCCAGTCTTTCTTCTTGGAATTGCATCTTTTGGAGCATTTGCCTATTCTCCCCTTGTATTTATTTATCAGCAGTCTCTGAAATTGATGATTTGTTTGCCTGTATTAGACAAAAGACTTCTGGAGAGAGGCACATATCCTTTCTACTCTTCATCACCCAAACGTGGTTGCCTTCTATGGGGTGGTACCAGATGGAGCTGGGGGAACCTTGGCCACTGTAACTGAATTTATGGCAAATGGCTCACTTAGGAATGTCCTACTTAAGAAGGATAGGTGAAATTTCTGCTTTTCTTTTGTGTATTGGTCCTTAAAGTCTGTAATGTAACAGGATTTTGGGATCCTTAATGCAGGTCACTTGATCGCCGTAGAAAGCTTATAATTGCGATGGATGCTGCTTTTGGAATGGAATACTTGCATTCTAAGAATATTGTCCATTTTGATCTAAAGTGTGACAATCTTCTGGTTAATTTGAGGGATCCACAACGTCCAATATGCAAGGTAATTATTATTTAAACATTTTTGATCCATGCAAATGTAAAAGGTGCCTTGTTTATGCTAGGTAGCGTATATTGTATCTGATAAATATTTTATTTTAAGTTTGTCTATTTTATTGTAGTTCTGATATGTTTAGGAGAAAGATAATTTGGATCAAGAGAAAACATCCAAAACGTTGACCTAGCACCGCATGCTTCTCTTCTTTTGTATCATATCAATCAAGCCTGAAGCAATTTTACATAATGGTGTCATCACCAAAATGAAAATTAGTACCTTAATCTCCTACATAAGTTTTCAGCCGCTAACAAAAGGAACACAATGTTATCATCGAGGAAAATGGTAGTATCCTTCCATGCTTTGAATAGATACCTGTTTGGGATAAAACATTCATTAAATATATTGGAAAGATGTAGCAGAACCTGTAATGTATTTAACCATACTTTTTTTTGGGATTTTATGTGCATACAATTTCTTCATTTTCACTTAAGAGTGAAGGTTATTTAATCTACAACATCATTGAAAATCTGAGATCTTAGCAGGTTGGAGATTTTGGATTGTCCAGAATCAAACGCAATACTCTAGTTTCTGGTGGGGTGAGAGGAACCCTGCCCTGGATGGCACCTGAATTGCTAAATGGCAGCAGCAGCCGGGTTTCTGAGAAGGTTAGTGCTTACTCTTTTTCCATGTAAATTTAATGATGTCATAATGAAACCTGCCATGTAGTTTTGATGTTTGACAGGTTGATGTTTTTTCATTCGGCATTACAATGTGGGAGATCCTAACAGCAGAGGAACCCTACGCAAATATGCATTGTGGTGCAATCATAGGTAAGTAGACCAGGAAAAACATCCTGGCTGTGAGATTTTTATTTTTTATTTTTTTATCTTTTGATATGGATAATGTCATAATTGATGAGCTTACTGGAAAAAAAAATCATAATTGAGAAAATAGAAATTAGTTTAATTCAATTTATAGTCCTTAAATAACTAGGGTAAGGACTATGGTACTTGACCATGCTAAGAAAACTAACATAAGCTCACTAAATATATGAACACCCAGCCTCAAAATAAAATAAAAATAAAAAAGTATCCAGAAAAGAAAAATGCTACAATTGAAACTCTTCAACTTGCTTACAATTTGGCAGTCTAAAATTTGTGACAAGGCAAGGCAATTCCTTTTACCTTTGAGCATAAATGACTCCATGATAATTTGTGAACAAAACTTGTATGATTTTACTCGTGATGGTAATATTTTTTCATAACTATGACATCAATTTCTGTAGTTAGGTAAACAAATGGCAAATGTGTCAATTCAGTAAAGTATAAAACTTCCTTTGGAACAATCATGCAGCATCTATAGCTTGTAAAATTATTTGTTTACATGGGGCTGCTCTGATTATCTTTGTATGCAAAAGTGCATCTGATTTGGTTCAGAAACTGAATTGTGCTTCTTAAGGATACAGCTCTCCCTCTTATACCTGGCTTCCTCACAAGAATCAGGAGAAAAACACAAAACGTAGATATTCTGTTGCTTCAGTCACCATATTGAACATGCACAAGTGGAGGCATTGAACACCACGTCCTTCCTTTAGCCATATTTTGGGGTCTGCAGCATTGCCTCCACTTGACCATTGGAATTCTAGCTCAAGCATTGCATGTTCACCATAGGGATTAAGATGCATGATGCACCTCCTTGGCTTGTTTGTAGGTGGGTACCTAAGTATTCTCCACCTGAAGCAATCGTTTTAGGATCCTTTCCCCATCTCCAAACCAAAGGATAGGGCTCCATTGGCTCCTATAACTCCAACAACCTACAGTGAGACATGGCTTAGGACCTCCTCTGCTGGGGACCAACAGTGCAAGACGTGGGGCCTGGAATTGAGGGTTGGTCAAGTATGAATTTTTAGCTTGGAGGATCCCCACCTTAACGAGTTGAGAGAGAGAGAGAGAGAGAGAGATAGATATGGGAAATTGTTGGAGGGTATATATGATCCACTTTGTACCCTGTATTTGCCTAGCCATCACAGCTGCATGATCTAATGCATACATTTGGTGCCTTTCCTCCACTACTAGCACCACTCCTTATGTGACTAGTGTGGTTACTCCAATTACTAGAGTTTCAGGCCACCAGTGACAATGTCCTTTAGATTTCCGCTCTTCTATAAATACGGGATAGAGACCTTCATCAATTGGATGATTGTAATAGATTGACCAGAGCTTCTTGTTTCTGGCTCTATTGCTCATCTCTCTCTGCCTTAATTATCCCCCTTTCCAGTTCCGAAGGTTTTTGCTCTAGCTTATTGCCCATCGTAATCCCATAAGGGTATTAACTGACTATGGTCCTTCCATCTGACACAACACAGGAGTAGCTTAGATTCAGTCAAATATACTTTTGAGGTCACTAAGATCTGCATGGTTTCATTTGTTTTACTTCCGGCTTGCAAATCTTTTTCAGCAATATCTTTGATTTCCTGATTCTTCCTCTCAGTTACATGTTTCCACGTGTCTTGGGTCAGAAGATGTCTTATTTCTCTCCTAAAATATCAACAATCCATTTAAAACGCAAGAGTTGGTTGAATAATGCACGAACACATGCAGCCAGCAATGTATCAACCTTTGAAAGACAGCCTCAGGGAAGAACTAAATTCATATTAATTCTTTTTTTTTTACTTATATTACTTTTATATGTCTGTGTTTCCTCTAGAAATCACTATCCTCTGTTCATACAACGTTATTGTTCAGGACCATAATGATAGGATACTTGAAATCTCATTCTGCATATCAATATATACATCTGAAGCTGATTGCTCCTTTGGAGAAAACGAAAACAATAGTAAGTCTAACTTGTTCCTTGTTTTAAGATAAAATTTCTGACTTGTTCCTGAACTACGAAATAAAGGGGGAATATTGAAGGATACTCTCAGGCCACCTATTCCAGAGCAGTGTGATCCTGACTGGAAGAACCTGATGGAACAGTGCTGGGCAACCAACCCTGAAGATCGGCCATCATTTACCGAGGTTACAGTTAGGTTGCGATCTATGTATGCTTCAGTCGATGCCAAAGGACAAAATCATGTGCCAAAACAAACGAGGGCTGGCATCACCATGTAAGACCACCCCAGACCACATATGCTTTCATGGTATTACATCAGAAACCCAAACTCTCTGGTGTTTTGATGGAAACCATTGGGTAGGACGTTGATCAGTTGATGGCCTTTGAGGCTGTAACCTGAGCCTGTGGATAGAATGAGTTGCGGCAGTTGTGTTGATTCGTTGTGTTGAATGCATAACATCTCTTTGTTTTGTCTCACTTTCTGTAATTAGTCTCTGCTTTTGATTTGTTCATTCTTTTGGACATAGGAGAGGACTTGACTTTTTGTTTTAAAGATTAGACTTGAGGTTGTTTATATCTATAACTTCTATAATTACAGGAGCTTTGTGCACTCAGTTGTCTTGTTTTTTTTTTTTTTTTTAAATTACAATTGCAGTTGTGTGAATATATTTGTACACAGTAAATTTTTTTTTTTGGTTAGATTTATATCCTTTTTCTTTGATCTTTGATATTGATATAATAAATATTATTAGGGTTTTGCTAACGAGTGTCACCACTCGTTCAGACATTGTTATTACACTTTGCTTTTAATATTTGAATACTTCTATTGATCAGTAAAATATTTTAAAATATTATATAATTATTATTAACTAACATAAGTATTTGGATGCTGAAAATAAAGAGTATTAAATGCACCTTAAAGAATACTCTAAAAGAAAAACCCAAATTATTATAATGAGTAATGTTAACTTTTGTTTTAAGCAATAATAAATATATATTATTTTTAAATAAAATATATTTATTGTATTTTATTAACTTATTAAAAAGTTTAAAACATGATATATTTATCATCCATTAATAAAATTAAAAATAAAGTATACTATAATCACTTAAATATTTTTTTTAAAAAATAATGATTAACACTATCCTATTATAATAATGAATAAAAAGAGAGAAAATGTGAAATGTTTTTGGTTAGGTAAGTGTGAATTCAGAGTCTTTTGTTAGTTAGGTTTGAATTCGAAGTCCTTTGAAGAAGGGACAACGCCGCGGCCGCACCCAACAAAAGTTTTGTCATTTGATGCGATTGGGAGCTTAGTAAAATGGAATTAAATGTAAGGTTTAAGTTTATAGATTAATTTAATTATTATAAAACAAAATTAGATCAATTCAACTCAATCGAATTTAAATTAAGAATTATGCTGTAAGCACCCCCGCCCGGATATCCCCAACCACCTGGACTACCCAAATGGGAGCGCCTACGGAAAGAGAAAGAATGAACCACGAGACAAGAACCACCCTGGCATGCATACTCAAAATAGGAACAACGGAAGCGAAGTTAAACACATGCATGCACTACGGGTACCCCGCTAACACAACGGTCATAAGATAAATAAATAAACACAAACTCCTGTGCCGACATACACGAGACTCGAGGAAAGATCTGACACAGTACAAAATGATAGAGTAAACTCTACTCAACCATCAGAGTTGACAAGGATTGACGGGACTGCCTGTACACCACACCGACTCTGCCGCTAAAAGATGACTCCCTTGCCATGGCCCACGTTGTCATTACCTGGAATGATGGAAAAATAAAGTGAGTCGAGAGACTCAGCAAGCATAAGGAAAGAAAGGCTGCAAGCTACACAAAACCAGAAATCTCAACCCAGAATAAACCCCCAGGTACACACAAGCCATGAGACGCTACAACACAATAGCATAGCATAATAAAAACATATACCGGTCCTTGGGGCCCACACAAGACACCTGGCACCCAAGTCCCATTCCAACCTGTCGCTGCCCTGGACGGTAACAAATACCTTCAGCCAATCTGTGCGCGTTGTCCCGGGTCGGTACTCCCATCACCCGTCCATGTCGGTACTCCCGACACCTGTCCCTGTCGGTACTCCCGACTGCCGAGCCATAGGCTCCCTCGGAACGGTACTCCCGTCCGAGAACTAAATACTACCAGTATCCATGCAATGCACATAAAATGTAATGGCGTAATGAGCATCAACATGATACAAGGCGCCCATACATCCAAGCATCAGGCCATACTCCGCCCACATAGTAAACCACACGCGATGCATATGCCCGTGCTAGATGCAACCTGACCAAGCTAGCATGTCCGTGTCCAAGCATACTCAATAAATGAATATCCCAATATGCAACCCGTACCCATGTGCATATCAAATCATGGACAACAATATAATAAATCTAAACGTGCAGTAAATCACATACTGGCAGAGCTAATCAACAGTGCCCGGCACCGGTCAACGGCCAGTGATAAGGAGTGTCCACCCGACGGTCCACTTCAGGGCCGTATAATAGTCTACCCCAACATCACCAACAACCGACCCCTGCCCTACTGCTCGATAGCTCTAACCATACCATAAATAAATCCGAGAAAGCTGTAAATAAATCCGATAAAATCGTAAATAAACCCGCACGTCTAGAAACCTAGTTCCCAAACTGGTTCAGCATCATTCCCAAAGGAATGGGGGCGATACAAACCCCCGTAAACTCACAACAAATAAAACTCTAGAAGTCCTAGATTTAATTTACATAAATACAAATGGATAATAATCCAACAAATAAGGCTATGCGCCGAATTAGAGTAAGGGAGGTGATAATATACAGGAAATCACGGGGTCTTTCACGGGAATTAAAGATTAAGAAGAGAGGGTTAAGAGCTTGCTTTTACACGGCCGTTTCCTCCATTTCTTGGATTCCCGCTGCGAAGTAAAACGTTTAAAAACGTTTGATAACAATTAATAAAACTCGAGACTCACATTAATTAAGTCTAACCGTATAATATAATTAATTTAGCCATCTAAATCCCACATAGGCATCTCGTAAATAAAATCCCAATAAATCTCATATTTCTTTTAAATTAAATCATGCTCAAAACATCCCTAATTCGTATCATTAATATGCAAAAATCAAACCGAATTAAGGGAAGACAAGGGATTCTCCAAATGGAAATAGATCGCAAGGGTAGAGGAGAACTTGTCTCGTTTAGCTGATTACAACGTTTCCACGCTTAAACATCACCAAACTAATACACGCTGTAAATTAGATTAAACTCCCAAAATTAATAAAATTGAGCCCAAGAATTAAATTCCAACCGTACAGATTAATTAACACACAATTCTTTACTTACCTGATTAATTAAAATCCATTTAAACCAAGTTTAATCTTGGTTTTCCCTCAAATTCCTCCATTTTTTTCCCTTGCTGCGCGCTGTTTCTTCTCCTATTTTTGCTCTCTGGAATTGCCCGAAATGAACCCTCGAATTCGCTGAAAATCAGCAATTAAAAGCAAGGAAATGGAGCTCCAGACGCTGCCGCGTGGCAGCCCAGCGCAGCACCGCCTCAGCCTCAAAACGACGCCGTTTTGGGCGCTTGAGGCTTAATAAAATCCAACAAAATTCCTCCAGCGCGTGCATGCTCCCAGCCCAGCTCGATCCTGCGTCCCTTGCTTGGCCATACGCGCGCGCGACCGCCCGCGCTGCTTGCACTCTTCAACCTATGTGCACACTAAATTAGTTTTAAGGTAATCCCACGGCAGCTCCGGAAATTACATTTTAACACCCACAAGTTCCTTTAATTACACACACACCCTAATACCTATTTTCCCTTATTACACTTATACTCCAAACATCCCAGAAATTTCACTAATTTAATTTATTTTCTTATTTCCATAAATACTTCCAAATTACTAATAATTACTATTAACACCAATTAAATTAATTAAACATAAATTTCCTATTTCCTCAAAATTACATAATTCATCATTTTTCTTAATTCCTCAAATATTCAATAATATCCTCAAACACCGGTTTGAATAATTATTATTTATTTTTAAATTTTGGGATATTACATATGCTAGATGTATATTATTTTTGTATATCTTGGACTACACAAAAGGATATTATGACCAAAATATCCCTCACCTCCGTTCTCCTCACGCGCCTCTATATGCCCCATGAGAAATATTTTTGGCATTGAAATACCTTTATGTAGTCCAAAATATACATAAAAGTGTACCAATAACATTATTCTTAAATTAAATTGGTTATAGAATTAGGTTCTAATTTGAATAATACTAATTGAGTTGAGGCTGCTGTACTTCCAAACCATATTACATTTTCCGTGTTAGATTGTATTTGTATCCTTTATTTTTACAGTATATTTTTTATTTTTATATTAATTATATTTTATTATGAGAAATGCTTTTCACAATACATGTTGTAATTAAAATTACATGATGTTGGGTCAGCTCAGCCCATTTGGATTAAGATATAAAATGGCATGTAGGGGTCTCGGAGTCGGAGGATACCATCTATGGCAGATTCAGATAATTAGAATTGATCAGGGAAATCGATTTAGTCTTGTGACTCATATACCTAAAAATCAAAATGATTCCACGGTTAAATCTCATTAAATTTGAAAATTAATTTATTAACCAACGCTGAAGACCACCTATTCTAGAGCAGTGACATCCCGACTGGAAGAACCTGATGGAACAGTGCTGGGCAACCAACCCTGAAGACCGGCCATCATTTACCGAGGTTACAGTTAGGTTGCGATCTATCTATGCATGCTTCAGTCGATGCCAAAGGACAAAATCATGTGCCAAAACAAACGAGGGCTGGCATCACCATGTAAGACCACCCCAGACCACATATGCTTTCATGGCATCACATCAGAAACCCGAACTCCCTGGTGTTTTGATGGAAAACATTGGGTAGGACGTTGATGGCCTTTGAGGCTGTAACCTGAGCCTGTGGATAGAATGAATTGCGGCAGTTTGTGTTCATTCCTTGCGTTGAATGCATGACATCTCTTTGTTTCGTCTCGCCTTCTGTAATTAGTCTCAGCTTTTGATTTGTTCATTCTTTTGGACATATGAGAGGACTTTTTTTTTTTTTTTTTTAAGATTAGACTTGAGGTTGTTTATATCTATAACTTCTATAATTACAGGAGCTTTGTGCACCCAATTGTCCTTTTTTTTTTTTTTTTTTTTTTAAATTACCATTGCAGTTTTGTGAATATATATATCTGTACACAAGTTAAAGAAAGTTTTGTTAGATTTATATCTTTTTCTTTGATCCTTTGATATCGATATAAGGAATATTATTAAGGTTTTGTTAAAAAAATGTTGCACTCGTTAAACATATGTTTAATACACTTTATTTTTAATATTCGAATACTTTTATTGATCAGTAAAATATTTAAAAATATGACATATTTATTACTAATTAATATAAGTGTTTAGATGTTAAAAATAAAATATATTAAATGCACTGTAATGAGTGTGTTAAAATAAGGACACTCGTTCGCAAAACCCAAATTATTATAATGGGTAATGTTACCTCTTGTTTTAAGCAACAATAAATATATATTATTTTTAAATAAAATATAATAAATTAAGATAGTATCTATTAATCAAGATATAGACAAAAAAAATAAAATAAAATAAAATAAAATATGAAAAATATTCTATACTTTTGTTCTTTTTAATATATTTGTTAAACTTATTTGATGACTCTTAAAAAAGAAGTCATGTGATTTCTCATATGATATTTTTTAAATATGTTTATCTTTTTCTCATCTTAAGAATGACATATATGTTCTCTAGTACATTCTAAAAAATTTAATAAATAATTTAATAAAAATTTTAAAATACTTTTCTAATCTTATTCTGACCATTTCATATTTTGGTTCGGAAAATATTTTAACTCTATCTTAATATTCATTTTAACAAACGCTACTTAAATGGTTTAAAAAATGATGGATTTATTATAAATTAATAAAATTAAAAATAAAGTATATTATTACTACTTAAATATTTTTTTAAAATAATAATTAACACTATCCTATTATAATAATGAATAAAAGGAGAGAAAATGTGAATGAAATTGGTTAGGTAAGTGTGAATTCAAAGTCTTTTGTCATAGGTTTGAATTCAAAGTGCTTTGGAAAAGGGACAACAACGCGGCCGCACCCACCAAAAGTTTGTCATTTGATGCGATTGGGACGTTAGTAAAATGAAATTAAATGTAAGGTCTACGTTTATAGATTAATTTAATTATAAAGCAAAATCAGATTAATTCAGCTCAAATGAAATGAAATAAATTGATTATAGAATTAAGTTCTAATTTGAATAGTATTAATTGAGTTGAGGGTGCTGTGTTATGGAGGGTGTTGTACTTCCAAACCATAACACATTTTTTGTGTTATATTAATTATATTTTATTATGAAAAAAGATTTTCGTTTTCTAGTTAAAATAATAGGATGTCGGTTTCACTTAGTTCACTTAAATCAGAATATAAAATGGCATGTGAGAGTCTCGTCGGGCATTGTTTATGGCAGATTCGGACAATTAAAATGGATCATTAAAATCGACTTAGTCTTGTAACTCACGTACTAAAAAATTAAAATAATTTAATAGTTAAATTTTATTAGATTTAAAAATTAATTTATTTTAAAAAAACTACTCAACCACCGTCTATGGCAAATTCCAATCATCTGACCATTAAAATTGTCTTCAACTGGTGACCTATATACCTAAAAAAATAAAACAAAATGGTTGGATCTTACTGAATTTGAGTGAAGAGCAACAAAGCAAGTGCAAGGAATGGTAGACTGAGAAGGCTTGCAACTGTTTGGCCTGCTCCCAAATGCCATTTTATATCCCACTAGGGTCGGGTTAACCCGCTATCCTATGGTTTCAAAAAATATTGTAGTAGAGCTAATTAGTTGCTTAAGAAATGCGTGGATGTTTGGATTAACAAAATATTATAGGCACAAATAAATTTGATAAACAATCTTCACAAGGTAAAGTGATATATATAAATTTATAATAATTTTATTTATAAATAAATATACATCACATCAATTTATAAAAATTATTTGTTAAATTAATGGGCCCTGCAAAAGAATAGAGGTGGGCCCAGCAAGAAGCAACGCAACCATTAACAAACGTCACGGGAAAAATGTTCGCAACGTTTTTACTTGAATTTTTTGAGAGTTCAGAAAATAAAAAAGAAAATTATTTTTGTATTTAATCATAATATTTTAAATAATTTTTATATATTAATATAAAATATAACATATTAATAAATAAATATTTTAAATATCTAAATAACATTTTAAAAAAAAAGATCCCTTAGGTAGCATATTTAATTATTGCACGCATTTAAAATTTTAAAAAATGGTAAAATTATGAATTTAAATTTGTCTTTGTATAAGATTGTGCATTTAATTATCTTTATTCAAAGAGACGTACTTCCAAATTCTTAGCTTGTGTATTATCTATTCGTGCACCATGAATTGAGATGAATTATGTATTCGTGCACCATGAATTGAGAAGAAGAAAGAATTGTAAATTTTAAAAAGACAAGAGGAGTCAAGTCGAAAGCTGAATGTGATATAAGGATTTTTTGAGTTTTTTTATGATAATAAAAATAAAAAAAATTAAAAGTAAAACATAGGGGATTAAGATCAAGAAAAAGTCGCTTGAGATTCCACTGAATTTCGCGGGGGTTTCGGTTAAGGTCTTGGTCGTCTTCTTAAATGCTTAAGAGAACGATAGCCTGTGCATTTCCGAATTGCACACACTGCACAGAGAGAGAGAGAGAGATGGAGAGAGCCATCAATAGACAGAGAGTTCTGCTGGAACATCTTCGTCCCTCTTCTTCTTCATTCTCGTCTCGTCAAGGCCTGGATTCTTCCCTCTCTGTAAGTCTTCAATCGTATGTGTAATATGCAACGCGTCCTCGATTTCCGGTTTTCTTGTTTCGAGTAGGTTAAAGAGTTGTGCTATGGCATTGATTTTGTTCTGGCTTGGCCAGGCTTCGGTTTGTCTGTCCGGAGATAGCGCTGCTTATCATCGGACAGCTGCTTTTGCAGATGATATTGTAATTGTGGCGTAAGTTACTTGATCTCCACCATATGATTATATGATTTGTTAACAATGGAGCTTACAATCCATTTGCCTAATCTTCTAATGCTTTTCTGCAAATATCCTTCTAATAGTGCATACAGGACTGCCATTTGCAAAGCAAAACGTGGTGGTTTCAAGGATACCTTTCCGGATGATCTGCTTGCTTCTGTTCTGAAGGTTAGTTAGATGCATATAAGAAGTTTGGCTCGAAATTGGTTGGCAGTGGATAGGGAATTTGAATTCTTCTGCTAGGATTGAGTTGAGCTAAAAGATGAACTCTTCATTTTTCTTTACCTTATTTTATTTCATTTAAGCTTTGCGTTTTCTTAAGGCTCATTGAAAAGATAAAAAAAATCAGATAAAAGAGCCATTTCATGGTTATATGCACTTATCGGACCCGTATTTCTAGGTTCTCATTTGATCCTTGTGCACTGTAGGCAGTGATACAGAAAACAAATTTGAACCCTAAAGAGGTGGGAGATATAGTTGTTGGTACGGTTTTGGCACCGGGTTCAGAAAGAGCCATTGAATGCAGGATGGCTGCGTTCTACGCTGGTTTTCCTGGTATTTTGTCATCGCAGTCTTTCCGTATATTTAACAACGTTTGCGTTTGATGATAAAGTAAATCAGTGTTCGCTATAGCACTTTCCCCTTTTTCCCCCTCTCTGAGTGTGATAATGTTTCACACAGAAACCGTACCCATCAGAACAGTCAATAGGCAATGCTCGTCTGGTCTCCAAGCAGTTGCTGATGTTGCCGTCTCCATAAACGCAGGACTTTATGATATAGGTAAGGTTGAATCATGAAACTACACCCACTCCGAATGGTTCCACTGCCTTTCATTTTAACATCTGTTCTCAATGCAGGCATTGCTGCTGGAGTGGAATCCATGACAGTAGACCAGATTAGCAGGCCTCACAAAGTTAACCCACGTGTACGTGTATAGTCTGTTCATAAAGTTTTCATATTTGAGTGGCTTTCAAGGATATGGCCATTGATCCACATACTGGGATTAAGGCTTGTGATTTATACTATTTATTGTTGCGCGGTTTCTAAGACTTATTATTTATGGTATTAACAGGCGCAGAGCTTTCGTCAAGCCCGAGATTGTCTTCTTCCCATGGGAATTACTTCTGAAAATGTTGCAGAATACTATGGTGTTACCAGGCAAGAGCAAGACCAGGCTGCTGTGAGTCCTTGAGATCTGTGTGTGTGAATTTATATTGTAGAACAGAGTTTATGGAGTAAAAAATGCTGTCTTTTGGATTAATATCAATAGGTTGAATCTCACAAGCGCGCCGCTGCAGCAACCGCATCTGGAAAATTCAAAGATGAAATTGTTCCAGTTTCTACAAAGGTGGATTACTGTTGAATTCACTTCTGTTAATAAAATCTCTTGCCTTCACATTTCTAACTGATGAATAATTTTCAAAGATTGTCGATCCTAAAACTGGTGAGGAGAAGCCTGTTACCATTTCCGTGGATGAGGGAATTCGACCAAACACAAATATAGCAGATCTGGCAAAGTTGAGGCCTGCGTTCAAGAAGGATGGATCCACGACCGCTGGTACTTAGTTGTGGGCTTCTGAAATGATTTACTTTGAATTCCAGGAATTCTTTGGATGCTGTAAAGTCGGCAACTTTACCTGAATTTATTGCTGCTTTATTTTCTAGGGAACGCCAGCCAGGTGAGTGATGGTGCCGGAGCAGTCCTACTCATGAAGAGAAGTGTCGCCATGCAGAAGGGACTTCCAATTCTTGGTGTGTTTAGGTACATTATTACCCTTGGAGTTTTGTTCCAAATGTGCAAAGTCTAAAAGAATTTGGAGATCTCATGATTTACTTGGAAGCATATATGGAAAAAGGGCTATTCATGCATTGAAAAAGCGGCCCCTGACCTACATTCCAATAACACTGACTTTATACAATACCTTGTGAGCTTATTATCAATTTTGTTCCATTTGGACGTATGTGTTCAGCAGTTTGCTAACTTATTTACTTAGTTTGGTAACTGAAGAGTGTGAAAATGGAAGCAGAGAGGAAAAGAGTGGGTAACCTTGTAGCATACTGATCTTCTTTTCTACCGACTGGTTTGACTACAAATTAAGAACACCATGCTAACACAACTCATGGCTCCATATGCTTTTTGGGCTTTAGTTTGAGAAAAATTTTCTCTTTATAGATATCAAGACAGTGAACTTTAATTTTGGCTTCTTCCTGTTGGGTTTATGCAAATTCTTAGTTTGTATGATCATGGATTTCCTAGAGTGGCAAGTTCAGATTATTTAAGAGGTCCATAATACGAAGTAATTACCAATTTTAAGTTCTAATTTCTTGATCAAGACGACAATTAAATGTAAGTAATATGTTTTAAGTGTGTTCCCTGCCAGTTTGAAGTGCAGTTATGTTGGCATGCAGGAGTTTTGCCGCTGCTGGGGTGGATCCTGCCGTCATGGGCATCGGCCCGGCCGTAGCGATTCCAGCTGCAGTGAAATCCGCTGGCCTTGAGCTCAATGACATTGACCTGTTTGAAATAAACGAGGTGATGGATCATGAAAACCCTAACTTCCCAAGCACTAGGACAACTTGCAGCGAGATACTCATGTTCTTTTGTGCAGGCATTTGCATCCCAGTTTGTTTATTGCTGCAAGAAGCTGGCGCTTGACACTGAAAAAGTAAATGTCAATGGAGGTGCAATAGCTCTCGGGCATCCTTTGGGCGCTACAGGTAATTACCACAACAATCTGTTTCACAAAGC